>NW_007732254.1:10906-63014 GCF_000696425.1 Galeopterus variegatus | reverse complement strand
TCCACCCACCAGAGAACACTAGGAATGCACCTGTAGGGGGGGGGGGGGGGAAGATAGGGTTATTCAGCTTGTTGAAGCAAGGGAAGCTCAGTGGGAGAGAACTGTAGGGCATCTCAGCGACAGGAGCGCCGGGGGTTTTTAACAGCATGTAGGCTTGTGCTGAATTATTTAGGGAGGAATTAGGAATGTGGCAGCAGCTCTGGATATGCTGTCAAGAGGAAGGGGCAGTTCAGTAATTGGGCATTTCAGTAATTAATCTTTATTCGGGAGATGAGATGAGCTAGGTGAGCTGGGGGTGTCAGTGAGAAAGCAGTAGTCACCGAGAAGCAGCTTCAGTACAATCTTGGGCACAGCCAGGGCCTGTTAGAAAGACATCTTGTTTTCCATTGGCCTTGTCAGTGTCCCTCTGGAAACACGGTTAATGTTTCAGCATCAGCATCAGAGTTCTATTACTAACAGTGCTGCTTTTCATTTTCTCAAATGGGAAGTCCTTAGAAAGGACAGGGTTCCATGATATTAAAGTAAGGAAAAAAACTGGGGGAGAGGTGGAGATCAGAATTTTAATATTTTGCTTAGTTTTAATATGTCACACTAGTCTGGCTGGTGAGGCCAAACGACATGCAGATTTTGTGTCGTCAGTGTGAGCAAAGGTTGTAATGGAGAGCTTGGAATGGAGGGACAATGGTGGGAGGGGGCTATGTCTTTGTAAAATGTTTCATGAAATAGGAACCCATGAGGAAGAATTAGTAGAAGTTTGTCAGGCCCCATAAAAGTGAGTTGACTATTGGTCTCTGCTGGGGACAGCGTGGAAGGAGTGAGGGGAGTGAGAGAGAAGAATGTGTCCCAGGAGAAATAAAGGGCTGGGATATTTCAAAGGACTGAGACCTGAGCATGTCTGGGCACACTGAATCACCTAGAGGAAAAACATATAGGGTGAAGCTAAAAAGTGGCTGGGGTGAAGCTGAAGATAGAATCTTACATGGGGTTAATAAGTTATTTTGTATGTTCTTTTGAAGAATCAAAAAAAAAAAAAAATCTTTTGGTCACTAACTTTGCCCAAAATAAAAAATATCATAAGAATCCTTTTCTAACTGACAGTTGATTTGTATGCAATTAGCAAAGTAAAACAGATTTCAAAGAAAATAAAACTACTACAAAATTGGTAAACTGTTAGTCGGTGTTTACATAACACAAGCTTGCTAAATCACTACAAAGAATATCTTTTTCATTATCTACATAGTCCAGAGAAAGCAAAGGCAAAAAGTTAATTATGTTTTATGCCTCAATAAGGTTTGCTGGCTGTATCTATTACATATTTATGATTTAAAAAATTTCAAATACAGTGCAAAGTAGATGTTGTTATTATCCTCGCTTTACAGATGAAGAAATTGATGGTCACTGGGTATAAGTAGTTTGCACAGGATCACAGCAACAAAATGCCACAGCAGTGAATCCAACCCAGGTATGTTTATTTCTAATTCAATTCAATAATGTCTCCTCTTTATCCAATTCATCCCCCTCTTTAATGTCCACTTAATCACTAAATCCTACAAATTCTAGGTTTTAAATGCAGTTGTTTCTCCAACACAGAGAAAACACATGGAAATATGTTTATCCTGTATCTTTCCCCAACTACTGCCTCATTCTTCTACTACCCTTTGTTTTAAAAAAAAATTTTAAGAAAGCAACAACTCCAAAGAGTTGCTCTTTCCACTTCCACACCTCCCACTCCTTTTGTTTTCCCCCAGGAAGAAAAGATATTTTTAATAATTTTATTTCAGTATAATTGACATATAGTAAATTGCACATAATTAATATACAATTTGACAAGTTTTGACCAGTGTATACACCTACCGAACCATCACTACAATTACGATAATAAACATATCTTTCACCCACAAACGTTTCCTCATGGCTCCCTGTTATCTTTGCCCTCACTCATTATGGATTGTACATTTCTGCTTCTTCACATTTCTGGTAACTTGGGGGAAGATGCCAGATATTTGTGAATTTTATCTTGTTGGGGGCTGGTTATTTTTGCATTTCTGTAAATATACTTGAGCTTCCTTCTGGGATAAACTTGTTACATGGGTCTTACTTTGAAGCTCTGATATATAAGAACAGAGCAGCATGTGTTTAGGACTAATTTTACTCCTCTAGTTAGACAAAAACCTTCTGAGCAATCTACTTGATTCTCTGTGAATCATGAGGTTTTCCATTCTGGCTGGTGAAAACAGCACTATCCCTGTCCCTCTGTGAGCACTGAAGACTTTTCCCCCATGTATGTTCAGGTGGATCTTTCCCCAGACTCAAGTAATTTCCTCACATGCACTGAGTAAACTCGGCAGGATGCACATGGGAGATTCTCTGAAGATTTCTAGAGTTTTCTTTGTGCAGCTCTCTCTGCTTTAGTGCTGTGCCATATACATGCCGGATACCTTATCTCCCTGGAATTCCAGTAGCATCTTCTCAACTTAGGGAGAGTCCTGTGCTTTTCTTGAGTTCTTCCTGTGGGGTACAATAAGAAATATATATTTAGTCTTATTTCCCCAGCACAGAGCTCCTAAAACTCTTGGAATTTCCTGAGTTATAGGAGTGTTAGGAGCATCTTTTGTTATTTACAGCAATCCCCTTTCAGTCATACCTGAGTTTATGCTAATGAGGTGATTCTTGGAGGGCTCATAGATAGCTTCAGGATGGGGGCTGGTGGCTGGCAGAACCAACCCTGTGATTAAAGTGTTGGAACTTTCAGTCTTCAACCTCCAGGAAGAGGAGAGGGGCTGGAGACTGAGTTTACTCATCTATGACCAGTGACATAATCAATCATGCCTACGTGATAGAATCTCCATAAAAATCCCTAAATAGTGGGGTTTGGGGAGCATACAGTTTTGTGAACACATTGAGATGCTGGAAGGGTTGTATGCCTGAAGAGGGCATGGATGCTCTTTTATACACACCTTGACCCATGTATCTCTTCCTTTCTGCTGTTCCTGAATTTTATAATAAACCAGTAATAGCAATATTAAAGTAATTAATTGAGAGGCCGTTTGGCTGAGATAGCTCCAACATGTTGGGTTCTTATGTAAGTAAACCAAAACCCATATCTATGAACACAGCAAAATGAAACTAAAGCTTAACCAATCAGAAACTGCCAACTAACCTCTAATGAAAGATTTTCTACTTTACCCAATAAAATATTTTCTTTGTTTTGCTTCCACAACACCTTATAATCAATTTCCTCTCTTGCCCTTTCAATGGACCTTTAACAGCTTGTGGTCCAGTGCTGCCCAATTCATGAATTGCTGAATGCTCAAATAAACTCATTAAAGTTTTAATGTGCCAAAATTTATCTTTTAATAGTTTGTAAAGAAATTTCCTGAGTCTGTAACTTGTTCTAGCAAATTCTTGAACCCGACAGGGGGTCATGGAAAAACCTTAATATCTAGTCAGCTGAGCATAAGTGTGGGTAGTCTGGGCACCCTTTTTGTGGAATCTAAAATGAGAGCAGTCTTGTGGGACTTAAACCTATGGAGTCTGACACTAACTTTGGGTAGTTCATGTCAAAATTGGATTGAATTGTAGAACACTGGGTTGATGTAAGAGAATCAGAGAATTGGCAAATTGGTTGTTGGTACTGGAAAACATCACAGACCTTCTTGCACCATGGCTTGGAATCTTTCTTTGGGCATCAAGATGGGCGATCGTAAGGCCCTTCTCTTTTTTCAAGAGATGAGTGTCCTTTATTGTTTGATGGCCAATGTATTGAGGACATTTATTTTAAATATTTTACCTGCTTTTTCAGTTGTTTCACATGGGAGAGTAAGTTCAGTCCCTGTTACTCTATCTTAGTGGGAAATGCAAATCCTTTTCCCTCTTGAACCTGTACCCAACAGGTTTTCATAGCTACCCCCCTATCCATCAGTCCTCTAACAGTCTTCACAGATACTCCTACTGTCTAGCTCACCTGTGATCTTCAAAGGTCAATTCTCAGCCCTCTTCTCACTTGATCTCTCACCATCATTTCTTACATTGTTCTCTCTTTCTCTTCTTCCTTGCTGACTGTACTAGTTTCCTAGGGCTGCTTTTAAAAGTACCACAAATGGGGTTACAATAACAAAAATGTATTGTCTTCAGTTCTGGAGGCTAGAAGTCCAAACCCATGATGTTGGCATGGCCATGCTCCCTCTGAAACCCATAGGGGAGAATTCTTTCTTGCCTACTCCTAGCTTCTGGTGATTTGCTGACAATCCTTGTCATACCTGAGCTTGCAGAGGCAGCACTTCAATCTCTGCCTCCACTGTCACATGGCACTCTCACATCATGGGTCTCTATCTTCACATGGCATTATCCTCTGTATGTGTCTCTACCTCTTCTTCTTACAAGGACAACAGTCACATTAGATGCTTATCCTAATGACCTCATTTGAACTTGATTACATCTACAAAGATGATATTTCCAAATAAGATCACATTTACAGGTACCAGAATTTAGGACTTTGAAGTCCTAAATTGACTGAGAATTGTGGGGACAACATTTAACCCATAACAGCAGTCATTTTATTATACCATTTTCCCAATTTCTAAAGGTTGTAGTGCTCTAGCTCAGGCTTCAAACCCTTTCTTTTGTATACTCAGTCACTAATAATCTTATCTAGTTCTAAATCTGTAGAAATCATCCCAGCATTAAAGTTTCCAAACATATCTCTGGTACTAATTTGTTCCCAGAATGAGACTCATATATCCAACTACATAATCAGTATTTCTAACTAAAGACATACAAAACAAAATACTTTTTTTCTGATTCCTGCTTCCCCCACCCCACCACCATCAAATTAGTGTTTCTAGTATTTCCTATCTTAGTAATTAATACTTTTCCCCTGTTGCTCACATTAAAAAAATGGAATCGTTTTTAACTTTATTTTTAACCAAATATATCTAAAATTCAACTGCTTAGCATTCCCTTCCTCTATCATCTTAGCCCAGTCACCATTGTTCTCATTTTTGTTTTTTTTAATTTAACTTCAACTATTTCAATACTTTCCTTACTGGTCTTCCTGTTTCCACTCTTGTCCATTGTAATCCATCATCCATAAACTTACCACAGTGGTCCTTTTAATGTTCAAACTTTCATTGGCTTCCTATTACGCTTAGAATAAAATCCATATTTTCAAAGTCAGACAATGCATGTGATCTGACATGTTTATGCTCTTACTCTCACTTCCTTCGAGTCTTCCCCTTGCTTGCTTCACCAGCTTTCTAGCTTCTGCTTGACCAAGTCAATCAAGCACATTCCTACCTCGAGGGCTTTGCACCTGCCCCTTCCTGCCAGGCACAGTTTTCTCAGCATTCCCATGAATTTCTTCCCACAAATATTCTATAGCTCAATCTCTTGCTTTGTTCAAATCTTTGTCCCCTAAATCACCTACACAGTGAGGACTTATCCTGACCACTGTGGCTTAAATGGCACCCTCAGGTTTTCTCCTTCTCTTCTCCCTGCTTTATTTTTCTTCATAATTTTAATTCTTTATTAATATTATGTTAAGAGATATATTTTTGTTTATATTGTTTCCCCCTTCCTCCATAAAACTGCAAGCTCCATGAAAACTGTAGAATGTAAAACAAAAACACCAAAAGGAAAGAAAAAAGCCTGATTTACACATAAATGATATTCAAAAATATTTTGGAAAATTGAATGATTTCTATTTATTGATGTATACCTACTACTTATCAGTGTCTGGCATAAAATAGGTTTCAGTAAGTATTTGTTCAATGAATGAGGAGTTTCTTAATGTGAACTGAGTAAACAGAAACAATTCATTAGGAAATGTAATTTAGATTTAAAAAACCTCTTTTGCTTACAAACGAATTCTAATCAGGTAGGTACTAGGAGCTCCTTTGGTAGGTAAAAAGCTATCATTTGAAATATCACTGTCCTTTTTGAGTAGCTTTTTGTTTTTCTAATCATAATGACTGGCAAAAAGATATGATAAAACCAGTGCTAAGACTGACAGTGATAAAGAAAGAGATGACATTACTCTCCATAAATTGCTCAATATTATTCATACTGGATTTGATTAGTGATACAGGATTTATAGCTATAAATTTGGACTCTACAGAGACCTTTGGTTTTGAAATAAATATAATAATGTGTAATTCTTGAGTTCCTAATATTATATCATTTCCCAATTGCTAAAAGTTGGAGTCTCTTCTCTTTTATCCATGAAATGTTCTTAGAGTACTTGAAGTTGATTATGATTACATATCTCACCTTAAAACAAAATAGAGACTATGACCCCTGAATTCATAATTTTCTTTTCAATTCTTACCAGCTTAGTTTGCATGTTCACCTCTCACGCAGACTGTTGCAGTAATATCCAAGCTGTTTTATATGCATCCTGTTACTCCCCATCCTTTTTGTTCTCCAAATTGCATCCTAGATTTTCTTTTCTAAAGTAGGGATGTCAAGCCACTTACTTGCTTAAAAATCCTTAATAGGTGGCTTGCCATTGCTTTTAAGATAAGCTCCAAATTCTTCATTGTATTAGTTATCTATAGCTGCATAATACTATTAGCATGCACTTACTACCTTAAAACAAACCACATTTGTGATGTTACAGTTTCTATGGATCAGGAGTCCAGGGATGGCTTGGCTGTGTCCGCTGTTTCAGGGTCTCATGGGATGCAGTCAAGGTGTAGGCAGGAGCTGCTATGTCAAGATCTGAAACTCAGCTGGGGGACGATCCACTTCCAAGTTCATATGGTTGTTGGCAGCATTCAGGCATTTCTTAATTGGGTTGTCCATATTCTGGCCTTCTGAACCAGAGTTTAAGGTAATTTGAATTTCTAAATTATCAATCGTAATACTGTGGTATGATATAACGATGCCTTTAGAGACTGTTACAGGGAATCTATGCTACAGACCCTAACAACTATGATTTTCTTGTTTATACTTGATTTGCAAGTTTCTTTTAAAAATTTACTTCCTTCCTATCAATATGCCTGCCTCTAGCATTGACATTCTCTCCCCCCACTTCTTAAGCATTTAGAATCATATAACCATCATGAATAAATGTGATTCTGACACTAAAATAAATTTAACACAATTTTATTATTATTACTAATAATAGTGAACATTTACTGAGCTTTTCCTAGGGGCCAAATACTATTCTAAGTCTATTGTGTACATGCACTCATTCATTCTCATGAAGACTATCTGTTAAGGTAAACAGTAGAAAAGTGGTAATCTACTAGACTGATGAGATGCCTTGTGTGAAGGCAGTTCTGGAGTAGAGAGTTAGTATAGTCACACACAGAAACAAGCCCAGAAGGGCTGGAGTAAAAAGTATCTGGGGGGAATTGGCTGAAAGTAGGAATTGAAAGGTAGGCAGGGGCCAGATCTTTTAAATATCCTGGTCTACAGTTTCCTTTAGAAACATTCTATGACACCCATTGAGCACAAATGCAGCTCCCTTTCATCTTTGCTCCTTAAAACATTGCCTCCACTTTGTATTATGTTTGGTTATTTCTGTAATCCTGTACTAATTTGGCAATTTCTTAAGAATTGTACAGTAATTTTATTTATTTTTTTTAATAAAAAAATACTTTCTAACATCTATTTCCAAGTCTTTTATGTGCTAAGTGTGCAATTAATGTTGCTGTATTTATGTCTGCATTATAGAGGATTCAATTTGCTGGACGTGTGTTCTTTAGTACAAAAGGACTTCCTTGTTTCCTTCCATATTTCACTTGTGTGACTTTCTTACCTCTTTCCTGAATACCTATTCACTTCTCCCTCCACTTCTTTCACGAACGTCCCCAAGTACCCTCATGCATATTAAATCATATTTATCACCAGAAATTTTTACAATTTTTTCAATGTACTAATAAAATCTAGTTATAAAAATTATTCAGTCCTAGTATGCATCGACTTTGGATTCTCTCCCAACGTGAAACTTGTTGGTTTTCTTCTTAAGACATCAATGCATATTTTTCCTTTAAACATGAGCACATGCTGCAATTCCCTTTGATTTGGTTGCATATTTGCAAAATTAAATGTAAAGCAAATGTAGCTTTGTAAAAAATCACCTCTCCCATAAAACAGGATAATGTGAGAAAAGAGGAAAGAACATAACAATTAGAAACAAACCGTCTTAGGAAGGTGATGAATTCTTTGTACAGTAAAAATGTACAATCACCAAAGAGTTTTATCTCCCTCTGAATGCTACATCACACAGACATGTGTAAATGCCAACACACCTGCCTGAACATTGAGAAAAACACAAAGGCTCCATCATTCATTCTTATACTGGGCTCAATTTTTACCCTGAGGTACTATAGACAGTCATGTAGCACTGCATATTTTAAGACATTCAATACCTTGCATGAATGTTCCTGCGCCAGAGCAGATTATTGAAAATAAGAGCCTGGAGTGGTGCCTGTATACTTCAGAGGACTGCCTAACCCATTGTTTATTTCAAAAGAAGAGGCAGGTTTTTGAGAATAGATACAGCCAATCACATTTCAATGTTGTACCAAATCCTCTACGGAAACCAGAGGTTGTGAGAAAGGTAAGCATTTTCTTATGAGAACTGCAATAAGCATTCTAGCCTAGAAAAGGGAAAAACAGTAATAATCAAACAATCCAAGAATTAGAAAAAGAGCATATTGATACTCCAGGAAATCGAAAGCAGAAAAAAAACATTTCTTCAAACCTGATTTTTGGGTGAGAGAAGAAAGTATTGAGAGAGAGAAAGAAAGAGGGAGAATGTTTTTCTCCAAGATATTATAAGAAAATCTCTACAAGGAATTTCCTCCTTCAGGTTGTTTTAGTTTTGCTTCAACTAAAAGTCGTTGTTTAATATTCATAATTCTTTTTTTGTGATCAAGTTTGAGGAATGAAGTAGAAGATGTTTTTGAGGGGTAGGAATCTGATAGTAATGGCTGGCCCTGCACATCTGAATATATATGTATAGATATAGATATGTATACTAGATATATATATATATATATATATATATGATATATATATATATATATATATGATATATATATATATATATATATGATATATATATATATATATATATGATATATATATATATATATATATGATATATATATATATATATATATGATATATATATATATATATATATATATCAACTTTACTTGATTGTAATTTCTAGAATGACTATAAATCAGTATTATTCCTCCTCTCCTAGAAATTATACAAAAATGAAGATAAAAAATATCTAGAATTCATTTTCAGAGAACCTGAGAAGTACAAGCGGTCTTCAAAAAGTTCATAGAAAGATTCATATTATCATTTAATTCTATTTTTCCGCAAACTTTTTGAAGAATTCTCTTATATACTGTCGACTTCAAAATACTTGTAGGGGTCCCCAAAAGCAGCTGAACAACTATATGTGACATATGTGCAGAAAATATGTGACGTAAGTGCAGAAAATCGCAAGAGGCTTAGTGGTGGCAGATCTCAGAACGTACTAGTCAAACTCAGCTTCCAGAGGTTAAACACTTATCCTGAAGTTTAAGCCATGTTCCTTGTTGCAATAAAGAGGGAGGAAAGTATCATGAGCAGACTTCGTAACAAAAGCCTTCTTGAAATTGGTTTGGATTGGAGAAAGAAGAATCAGGAATCATGCAGTAGAGCTGCATTTGTAGGTAGCTATCTATCTCTGTGACAGCAGGGAAGGAGAGAACCTCTGAGTTACAAATCCTGCAAGGCCATCCTGCCTCTTTCCTTTCTCAAGAATGAACCCCAAATAATCAGTATAGGAAAGTTCAAATCACTCACTAAGAATTTATAAAAGACAAACTATACTGGCACAAATTGGTACAAAGGTACATGAGAAAAAATATAAAAAAGTGCAAAAACACATACCAACAAAGAACAGTTATCAGAAATTGCAAAAAACTAAAAGATTTAGTATGAAAGACATTGGGTAATAATGTTGGTTAATAAATATTTCAGTATAACCTGTTTTGAAATGATTACTAGAGTTTGAATTTCAGCCAAACAAGAGATTCTATAACTGTAGATACTATGACAGATGGATAGTGAGAATTGAATATATTTACCTGAAGAACTAACTCTAACATGCATTTGGAGATTAGAGTGGTAGCATTAATGTAAATGGCATACGGCTGATAATAATTTAGCAATGAAATAACTTACATGCAAACTGGGAGGACAAAGAAGAAAGAAGGTAGAGATAGAGTGATTTCCTAACTGACTCTTGTTTAATAACTGGAATATTCATTTTTCCATTATTAGGATATAATTTACATACAGAAAAACTAATCTTTTTATTATACAGTTCTGCAAGTTTTGACAAATGCATGCTGTTTTCTTAAGACCACTATATCAAAATATGGAACAATTCTATGAACACACACACACATACCCCACCCTTTGTAGTCAGTCATTCTTCTCAACTCCAGCCATTCATCTTTTCTGTTCCTATAGTTCTGCCTTTTCCAAAATAGCATTAAATGAAATCATATAGTGTGTAGCCCTTGGACTGCTTTCATTTAGCATAATGCATTTGGGATCCATCCATGCTATTTCATGTATCAACAGCTCACTCTTTTTTGTTACTGAATAGTATTCCATTGTATGATTGTACCTCAGTTTGTTTATCCATTCCCCTGGTTTAGAAACTTCTGAGTTATTTCCAATTTTTGGCAATTATAAAAAAAGCTGCCATAAAATATTCACATAGAAGTTTATATGAGAATGTGCATTTCTATTTCACTTCAGTAAAAGTGTAATTGCTAAATCACATGGTGAGTAAATTCATATCTTTGTAAGAAATGCCAATTTTTTTTCCAAAGTTTCAGAACAACTTTGAGTCCCCATCAGAAATGTATGGAAGTTCAAGTAGCTCTGCACCCTCGCCAACACTTGGTGTTGTCAGACTTGTTTGGGTTTTTTGTTTTGTTTTGTTTTAATTTACTCTAGGAGGTATGTAGAGCTGTCCCTTTTTGGTTTTAGTTTGCATTTCTCTGTTTCCTAATGACATTGTACATCTTTCTAAGTGTTTATTTGCCATCTGTACCCCAACCATCTTTGGCAAATTGTACATATCTGCTGTCCATTTTTTAATTGTATTGTTTGTTTCCTCCTGAGATTTTAGAGTACTTAATAGTCTGGACACAAGTCTTTTCTCAGATACGTGATATGGAAATATTTTCTCCCAATCTGTGGTTCATCTTCTCTGGCTCCTGCCCATGTGTTTTGAAGAACAGAAGTTATTAATTTTAGGGGAGTCAATTTATCTATATTTTTCTTTATGAATTGTGATTTTGTATGATCAAAAAAATTTGCTTAACTCATGATAACACACATAGGCTTTGTCCCATGTTACCTTCTAGAGTTTTTGTAGTTTTAGGTTTCAAATTTAGGTGTATAGTTCATTTTGAGTTAATTTATTATGTAGAAGTGAGGAATGAATTGAAATTCTATCCAATTTTTTACAGCACCTTTGTTGAGAAAGCCTTTTCCTTTCCATTAAGCTTCTTTTGAACCTTTGTTGAAAATCAATAGACCTTATAAACAATCTATTTTTGTACTCACTGTTCTCTTCTACTTATCTATAGATATATCCTTTTTAGGACCACACTGTTTTGATTACAGTAGCTTTGTAGGAAATTCTAAAATCAGGTAATATGAGTCTGTCACATTTGTTCTTCTATTTCAAAATTGTTTTGGTTATTCTAGTTCTTTTGCCACATGCATTTTAAAATCAGCTTGTCAATTCCTAAAAACACTTGATTGGATTTTTATTGGAATTATGTTGAATAGTAGATTGGGGGAAATTAGACATCTAAATATGTGTGTAATTTTAGAGTTTTAAGATTTGTTAAGAGTTGCGTTGTGGTCCATGATATGGTTGATCTTGGTGAATCTTTAATTTGTACATAAAAATCATGTTATTGTGTTCTAAAAAAGGTTAATTAGGTAAACTTGTTGATAATATTTCTCTGGTCTTCTGTATTCTTACTAATTATTTGTCTTTTTATTCCATCAACTGAGGAGGTATTCAGTTTCCCTGGGTTCAGGGTTCAGGACACTGGGTTTCCAGCCACTCCCTGAGGTCTCAGGAACCCTCCTCTGGGCTCTCCCTGGAAGAAAGTTACTGCTGCCAGTTAGACCTATTTTCAGCACCAACACAGGAAAGATGAGACCACACAGGGCTGGCTTATGCAAATCCAGTGGCTGGGCAATCTGCTAACAATAAATTCTCTCTATTTTTGTCTCTAAAAATTTCTTAATTTTCCCTTTCTTTTGAAGATAATTTTCCTTAGGTATAGAATTCTGTTTTTTCTTTCAGATGTTAACAATATAATTCCCCCCCTTTTTTTTCTTTGATTGCTTATTTTCTGTAGAGAGGTCTGATGTAATTCTCTGTTCCTTTGTATGGAATGTGTCTTTTTTACCTAGTTACCTTCAGGAAATATCTCTGTGTTTTTGTTTTCAGCAGTTTATGTCTAGGTGTTTCTGTTTTTGTTGCTATTTTGTTGTATTATTTATCTTGGTTGGTATTCTCTGAATGCCTTAAATCAGTGGTTTTATGCATTTCATCAAAATGAAAATTATTGGACTATCTCTTCTTCACCATTCTATCTATTTCTCTCTCTCTCTCTTTTTTTCTTTATCTATGGGAATTCCCATTACATTTATATTATGTCATTTTATATTATCCCATGGCTCTTGTTTAGATTTAGATTTTTTAATGCCCTTTTCTATTTATATTTTCTTGTGGCTAATTTTTTTAAATAACAGTCACTGATTCTTTCTTTAGCTGTTTCAAGTCTACCTATAAGCCTTTTGAAGGAATTTTTTTTCTCTGATGTTATGTTTTTCATGTCTCACATTTCCATTAATTTTTCTCTTAAAGTTTATCTCCCTGTTGAAGTTATGTACCTAATAATGTATTGTGTTCACCTTTTACACTCAAGACTAAAGCATATTAATCAGTTTTTTAAAATTCCATTTGATAGCTTAAATACGTTTGTCATATCTGAATCTGGTTTTGTTGAATGCTTCATTTGTTGACAATATATTGTTATTTTTCTTCTTTTTTGTATGTCTCATAACTTCCTGTTTAAAGCTGAACATACTGTGTAGGGCATTAGAGACTGTAGTGCATAGTATTTCTGTGTCATTCTTTTCTGTGACATAAGGAGGTTGTTCTCTGTTGTCTTGGTTTAGCTTCATTCTTAGGCATGTGCTATGTCACTAATCTCAGTGACGGGGGCCTGCTCAGTGATCTTCTGTCTTCCCTACAGAAGCCCTCTAATGGTCTGGACCCAAGAAGTATTCCTATCTCTCTCCATAGATAGACTTAATTTCTGTTCTTTACTCCTAGACACAGGGAATCCTCATCTGTGTTTGATACTCTTCCTTCAGCACATTAAGGTTTTTGTTCTGTAGGTCATACAAGGAAGTAAGATCTTGGCAGGGCTTCATATATTTTCTACTACAGCTGTTCTTGTAACAGTTCTTCAGCTGTTCCCTCCAGCCTGAAAACCAAAGGAGGTTTTCTCAGTTATCTTACCCTGTCCCAGATATTTCTCATGGATGTCCCCCTGTGGTTCATGGAAAAGAACTTGCTAGTGAGTGAAAATTTCCCTCTGTACAACTTCCAAGGATTTTGTACTTTGGCCTTTAGGAATTCATGAAAATTTTTAGCTCATTTTTTTTATAGGCTTGTATTTCATCTGGTATCTATCCAGAGAAACAAGTCCTTACATACTGTGTTTCTTTGAAGGTTCAAATTTACTGAGGATTTTCTTTCTGGCTCAGTATATAATCAATATATTTCTACCAGTAAAAATTGCATTCTCTCACCACAAAGCAAAACAGACAGCATTCTCTCACCACAAAGCAAAACAAAAGAACAAACTTAGAAATTATTAATAAAATATGAGCCAAGAGGCTGTTCATCCTATAAATTTAAAAAAGGGTCTCTGTGATGGTTAATGTTAGGTGTCAACTTGACTAGATTAAGGGATACCCAGATAGCTGTAAAGCATTATTTCTGGGTATTTCTGTGAGAGTGTTTTTGGGGGAGATTGGCATTTGAGTCAGTAGACTAAGTAAGGAAGATCCGCTCTTACCTAATATGGGGGGGGCACCATCCAATTGGCTGAAGGCCCAGACAGAATAAAAAGGCAGAAGAAAGGTGAATTTGTTCTCTTTCTTCTGGAGCTGGGACACCTATCTTCTCCTGCTCCTGGACATCAGAACTACATGTTTTCCAGCCTTTGGACTCCAGGACTTGCACCATTGCCCCCACCTCCACACCCAGGTTCTCAGACCTGCAAACTTGGACTGAGCCACATTACCAGCTTCCCTGGTTTTGCAGCATGCACACAGCATATAGTGACACTTCTCAGCCTCCATAATCACGTGAGTCAATCCCCATAATAAATCCTCTCTCGTGTAATGTTAATATAACCTATTGATTCTATTTCCCTAGAGAACCCTGACTAATACAATCATTATAACAACTCTTGAGTCAAAAAAAATTTAGAATAAAGTTAAAGAAATTATATTAAAAATATATTACTATATATTTCAGTATATATGCTACTACTACATGCGTACTATTAAAAGTGCTTCCAGAAGAAAACTCATAGCCATAGAAATGAATATCAAGGAAAAAGAAAAAACACAAAAACAAATGAATTTAGTATTTACTAAAAGTTTTGAAAAAGAAAACGAAAACAAATTTTAAAAAATGATTAGAGTGGCATTATAGACTGAATGTTGTGGTTCCTCCTTCTCCAATTTATACTTTGAAATCTTAAACCCCAATGTGATAGTATTAGGATGCAGGGCATTTGATGGGTGATTAGATCATGAGGGTGGAGCCCTCATGAATGGTATTAATGAATCTATAAAAGAGACCTGAGAGAGCTCCCTTGCCCTTTCTGCCATGTGAGGATGCAGCCAGAAGCTGGCCATCTATAAACTAGGAAGGACCTCACCAGACACTGAAGCTGCTGGCACCTTGATCACAGATTATGGGAAATAAGTTTCTGTTATTGATAGCCCCCCAGTTTATGGTGTACAGTTATAGCAGCCTGAATGGACTAAGACAGGAAATAATAAAAATTGTGGCAGACAGAATTCTAAAATGGCCTCCCAAGATTTTCTGCCCTAAACTCTGAGACTGTGATTATGATGAGATCTCATGCTATGGTTAGGTTATGTTACATGCCAAAAGGATTTTATTTTTTGCAGATGTATTTAGGAGACTAATTAGTTGACTTTGAGTTCATCAAAAGGGAGATTATTTGAATGTACCTATCCTAATGACATGAGACCTTTAAAAGTAGTTTTTTCCATCTGATAGCAAAAGGGAAATTCAGAGAGAGTTAAGGAATGAGAGGGATTCATTGTGCTGTCTCTGCCTTTGAAGTTGAAGAGAGCCACATGGAATGGACTTCAGAGCATCCTCTAGGAGCTAAGAATGACCCCTAATAGAAAATAAGCAAAGAGAAACCTCAGTCCTACAGCACCAAGGAACTGAATTCTGCTAACAACCTGAATGAGCTTAGAAGACGATTCTATCCCAAAGCCTTCAGAAAAGAGCCCAGCCCAGCATCACCTTGGCTTCAGCCTGTGAGACCCTAAGCAGAGAACTCAGTTGAGTCTGTATGGACTTCTGACCTACAGAACTATGAGATAATAAGAGTTTTGTTTTAAGCTTCTAAATTGTTGTAATTTGTTACATGGAAATAGAAAACAAATACAAATATATAACAGGAATTAGAGAGTTAGACAACAGAAAAGCAGTAGAATAAATAAATAAATAATCTTGTTTTTTAAAAAGAGTTTCCAATATAGATAAATTATTCATAAATCAAAGAAGAGAAAAAAAGAGAAGGAACAGACAGACATTATTTTTCTTGGGATAAAATAAAAACAGATATAGAGGAAATCAAAGGAAACAGAAGATATTACTTTGCAAAAAAGAGAGAAGATAACATGTACTCATATTTTATTGTACCTGCATAAAGAAACACTGGAAGAGTACAAAAGAAGCTATTAATAATAACTACAATAACCCAAAGTGGGGGGCTGAAAACTGGGTCAATAGCAGACAGTTGTGGGAGACAGTATATGTTTTTTATATATCTGTGTATTTTGTTCTTGAACTATATCAGTTTATTTCTTATTCAAAAAAATCAACTAAAAATAATGATTGCACAAATAAACCCTAATACATTACTAGATTACTTTTCTGACCTACAATTTTGTTGGTGTGATTTAATTACATATATTTCAATTGGTCTCATTTTAAAACAAATATAATTTTTTGTATCATTTTCATTACATCAAAGTAAATATATGACAGGCAGCTACATACCTTCAAACACTCAGGGAGTGTTTTCTTCCACGATACTTTTTTAAAATTAAACAAAGTGTCCTTTGGAACAGCCAAAATGGAAACATTTAGAAGTCTCTTTTCACTCCTCTGTGGGAAGTGTGGGAAATGAATAATGGACATAGGTAATTAAAATCAGAGTTTTGGGCTTACCTAAGATGACATTTAGCAATACCAGGAGGACATCCCTGGGAACATGTAGAAAAATAAGTCTTCTTAACACGTATGGGAAACAGGAAAAGAAACAAGAATGACTATTTAGACATGACGATAATGGTATTCCTTCTAGATTTGGTTCCCTGGTTAAAAAGAAGAGTCTCTTATTATGTGAGGAAAAAAATTATTCTAATAAGATTAACTTGGCACTTTGATAAAAATAAGGGATGTGATTGATATTGTTTTTGTAACTTTTTATCCTAAAATATTTCACAGAGAGAAGATAGAGAAGGATGTAAATGTCTTTATAATGGATACATGTTGAAACCATATGGTGAAATTGCAGCTCCCAAATGGCATCAATTTCTAGAGAGCGCTCTAATTTGGAATATTACTGATAACCTAATTTTGGATCTTTTTCAAGGCCATCATTGTATTTATCTCCAAAAGAACTAAGGGAATATATATATATTTTTAAAAGGCAAACTTTAGTCTGGTGGTTATTAAATGCATTTAAGAAAAATAAATGATAAACGATACATGGAATGTAGTGATGCATGACATAAGGAAGAAATAATATATGACATGAGGAAGAAATGATGGCTAAGATAACATCCTGATGCATATTATTTTTAAAGTCCTTCCCACCCCCCTAAAATTGGGAATTTCTGGGGAATGATTAGATCAATGGACAATCACAAGTAGTGAGTTTTTGTGGAGTACACACACCCACACACAAAATGGGCTTTTTATTATAGCCAGAGATGGACGCAGGTAATAAAAAACAACTCATCTCTCTTACAATAAGGCCCTAAAATAAAGAACAAACCTTATTATAAGGACATGAAATTTCAAATGAAAGTATAATTGGCTTACTACATTTTAAGACTGCATTTTACTGAGCTACGACATTATTGTTGTAACTTTATTACATACATTTAAAATTGAGCTTATTGTAAAGCAATTTAGATTCTCTGTCTCTTTCCCTCTTCCTCACCATTCAGCCTGCCTATTTGCCCCAATTTCTCCCTGATGAGAACAGTTCTGTCTCCTGATTTCCTGGACAGTATGGGTCAGAGTTTATTCTCAATTTCCTACAAAAGGTGTCACATGGTGTCTATAAGATTTTCAGTCATAATCATTGCAATGCATCATATACAGACTCTTAAGTTTTTGAAACTTTCCTAACTAACTGGGTAAGCATCATTTTGCAGCTAATATATAATGAAGAAAACATCTCCAATAAGAATATAATATAATGAAGAAAACAATAATAATATAATGAAGAAAACAATGATTGAGAAATCATTTTTATGATTGCTCAAAGGGCTCTGTCTTTGTATTTAAATGGCAAAAATCAGTCAGGAAAAAAAGTTTCACCAAACTGTTTTTAATATTTTTTTAGAAATTTTTTACTGTTAAAAATTTTTGCCATGATCATAGAACAACTTAGTCATTTTTATTTTAGTTCCATTCTAATAAAAGATGGAAAAGAGCAACGTTCTGCTTGAAGAGGAAACTTTTTTCATTGTAAGTATAGAAATTCCCCTTAAACAAAAATCAAACTTGATGCAAACACAGTATCTAGGAATTAACAACTCTTCCATGCAAGTTTAGAGAAATACAGGTTTTGGATCCATTCTGCCTGGGTTCATATTTTGACCCACCATTGACTTAGTGGTAGGACTTTCAGCAATTTCTGAACTACAAGATGAAGTAAAAACAAAACAAAACAAAAAGCCCATTTCATAGTATTGTTATGAAGACTGAAGGAGATAATACTTGAAAAGTATTTTGAACAGTGCCTGTAAAATTAATTAGCACTCACTTAATGCTGGTACTATTATTTTATAGATATAAGAGTCATCTAGGGAAGACATAAACCATCACATCTCCTTCAAAAACATTTTTTTTTTTTTTTTTTGGTAATAGACTTTTTTTTGTAGCAGTTTTTGGTTTACAGATAAAATGAGCAGAAAGTACAGAGATTCACATCCCACTCCCCCAACCCCGACAGTTCCCCACTCAAATTTCTTTATTACTAACATCTTACATTAGTGTGGTACATTCATTACAGTTATGAATCGATATTGACATATTATTACTAAGTCAATTTTGCATTACGGTTCCCTCTTTGTGTTGTGCAGTTCTATTGGTTTTGCCAAATGCATAATGTCATGTGTTCACCATTACAGTAGCATACTAAATAGTTTCCCGGCCCTAAAAATCCTGTGTGCTCCACCTACTAATCTCTCTCTCCCTCTCTCCTCCCCTGAACCCCTGGCAACCACTGACCTCTCTTTCTTTCTTTCTTTCTTTCTTTTTTTTTTTCATTAGCTCCAGCATTAATCATTTCTTTGTGTTAGGAACATTTAAAATCCTTTCTTCTAGGTAATTGAAAACATACAAGTTGTTAGTTATAGTCCCTCTATGGCGCTATAAGAACACTACATCTTATTCCTCCTATCTAGCTATAATTTTGTATTTGTTTACAACCTTTCACTCTCTCTTTCCTCTCCCCTCCCTTTTTCAGCCTCTGATAACCACCATTCTACTCTCTATTTCTATGCAATCAACTTTCTTAGCTTCCACATATGAATGAGAACATGCAGTCATTCTCTTTCTGTTCCTGGCTTATTTCAATTAACATAACGTCCTCCAAGCTCTTCCATGTTGCCATGAATGACAGGACTTCATTCTTTTTTATTACTGAATAGTATTCCATGTGTACACATCCCATATTTTCTTTCTCCATTCATCTGTTGATGGACACTTAGGTTGATTCCATATCATGGCTATTGTGAATAGTGTGCAATAAACATGAGAATGCAAATATCCCTTCAGTGTACTGGTTTCCTTTCCTTTGGATGGATACCCAGTAGAGGGATTGCTAGATCACATGGTAGTTCTATTATTAGTTTTTAAGAAACCTCCATGCAGTTTCCCACAATGACTTTACTAGTTTACATTCCCACAACAGTGTATAAGATTCCCCCTTGCTCTGAATCCTTGCCAACATTTAGTATTTTCTATCTCTTTTATAATAGCCATTCTAATAGGAGTGAGATGATATCTCATCACACTACCTGACTTCAAAATATACTAAAAAACTATAGTAATCAAAACAGCATAGTACTGGCATAAAAAGACACATAGACCAATGCAACAGAATGGAGAACACAGAAATAAGGCCATGTATTTATAGCCAACTGATTTTTGACAAAGGAGCCAAGAACATTCACTGGGGAAAGGACAGTCTTTCAATAAACTGTGCTGGGAAAACTACATATCCATATGCAGAAGAATGAAACCAGACCCCTGTCTCTCACCATATACAAAAATCAACTCAAAACAGATTGAATTCTTAAATGTAAGACCCAAAACTATGAAACTACTAGGAGAAAACAAGGGAAATGCCTCAGGACATGGTTCTGAGCAAAGACTTTATAAAAAGGACCTCAAAAGCACAAGAAACAAAGGCAAAAGTAGACAAGTTGCATTATATTCAACTACAAAGCTCCTGCACAGCGAAGGAAACAATCAAGAGTGAAGACAAAACCTACATAATGGGAGAAAATATTTGCTAATTATGCATCTGACAAGGGATTAATATCCAGAATATACAAGAAACTCAAATAACTCAACAGCAATAATAATAATAATAATAATCCAGTTAAAAATGGGCACATGAGCTGAACAGACATTTCTCAAAGAAGACATACAAATGGCCTACAGTTACATGGAAAACTGATCACTATCATTAATCATTAGGGAAGTGCAAATCAAAACCACAATGAGATATTATCTAACTTCAAGAACAATTTATCTTTCATTTTTACGTGAAATCAGAAAGGCAGGGAGTAGAGGTAAGGAGAAAAATATTTAGGACAAAAGAAATAGCATGTGCAACAGACCGGTTCCCACTCACTGGCTGAGCGAGGTGTGGGAGCAACACCGAGGGTTGCGATCCCACCGGTTCCCACTCACTGGCTGAGCGAGGTGTGGGAGCCACACCGAGGGTTGCGATCCCGTTGCCGGTCCCGGTCCGGTACGGGCTCGACACTGAGGGTTGCGATCCGTTGCCGGACGTGAAAAAAGACAAAAAGGAAAAAAAAAAAAAAAGAAAAAAGAAATAGCATGTGCAACAGACCGGGTCCCACTCACTGGCTGAGCGAGGTGTGGGAGCCACACCGAGGGTTGCGATCCCGTTGCCGGTCCCGGTCCGGTACGGGCTCGACACTGAGGGTTGCGATCCGTTGCCGGACGTGAAAAAAGACAAAAAGGAAAAAAAAAAAAAAAGAAAAAAGAAATAGCATGTGCAAAAGCCCAGAGACTTGTCATAGTTAAAGGCTTTTGATATACACTTGTATATAATCTCAGTACATCCGCACATCCTTATTCCTAGAAGACCTTGTCAAATAAAACTACACAACTAAAACTAACAGAAAACTTCATCAGAATCTTCCTGTCATGCTAGTGAACTATGTATCTCTTATTCTTCGTTGTCACTTGTCTTTAAATAATTGAACGTGGATGCCACATGATTTTCTCACTGCCCTCTGAGTGCTCAAACAATGACAATATGGCTATAACCAAAATGGTCTCACTATATATCATTAAATTCCTTAGACATATTTCAGTCATTATCTTTCTGAACCTACTTGTTGCCAATCCAGCTTTGATTACTCGAGGACTATCTCTTCTAACAGCATTTGATACAGTAGATTACTTCCTCTCACTTGATTTCCATGCCCTTACCTGGCTTTTCTCCTGCCTTTCTGGGCTCTGTCTTTTTCCCAATCTGTTTGCAATTTTCTAAATGTCAATTTTTGGGTTTTTTTTTTTTTTTACA
Organism: Galeopterus variegatus; assembly: GCF_000696425.1. Classification (NCBI taxonomy): domain Eukaryota; kingdom Metazoa; phylum Chordata; class Mammalia; order Dermoptera; family Cynocephalidae; genus Galeopterus; species Galeopterus variegatus. The sequence goes on along the minus strand of NW_007732254.1, from coordinate 41,589 downwards.
GCTATGTCTATGCCCTCTGGTCTCATTATACCTGGTATCCAAGGGAAATCACATCACTTTCCATGTCTTTCAGATCTACATTTTCAACTTAGACTTATCTCTGGAGCTCCTGACAAGTCTAATCAAGACTTCTGAAATAGCTACTTAAATGTCTCAAAGTATTTCAGCACCAAAGATTTCAAACTAAATTCTTCATCCACCATCCTTTCCCCTTTGAAGTTACTCCTGGTCTAAATTTTCCCAGCTCACCAAATGGTCACCACTGTCTGGTTCATCAGACAAGAGGCCCAGGAATTACTGAATCCTTCCTAGGCTTAGAACCAGCATCCAATCATCACTAAACCCTGACTCTTATACCTCATATTGCCTCTGTCCATGTAGCTCCATTCCTAGCATTAGCACCATATTCTAGCCACAAACTTCTACTTGCCTTACTACAAAGCTGCTTAACTCCTCTCTCTGGCTCCATTCAGGCTTTCCCCAACCATTTTTTCACCCTTATTCAAATATCCACTCTTTACAAATGAAAATCTCCTGAACGTTTTCTCTAGTACAAATTCTTTAATGCCTCTCTGTAGTTCCTAGGATGATACCAAAGTCATTTCTCAATTTGACCCTTGCTTACATTTGGAGGGACATCTCTGGCAAAAGTACTCTCTTGCTTATCTTAACATTTGTTTTTCTGTTCCTTGATTGCCCAGACTTGCTATTATCCCAAGATTTTTGCATAGATTGTTTTCATACTCCTTGAGACTCTAACTATAGGCACTATTGTTGTCTCTATTAGGGTAAATGTCACTTGAGAATATTTTGGGATTTTATTCTCACTAAGTCACATCACCACCCCCTACCACCTCCCATCCTCCCCCACCCAACTACCTACTGAATGTTCCCATTACATTTCAGAGCAGGGACTGCTATTTTTTTCCATAAATACTCATTATTAATGGGTATAATTTTATTAGTAGAACTCTCTCATGTATTTGTTCATAACATGGCAATTCAGCTAAAAACTGCATTCCTAGTTTCCCTTTCAGCTCAGTGTGGCCATGTAATTAATTTCTGTCTGTGGGTTGTGAACGGAACTGATGTATGCCACTTCCCAGCTGTGCCCCTAAAAAGGAATATGGATACACACCTCTGCCCCTTTCCCTCCTTCCCTCTGGTGGGAAGATTGTGAGAACTAAAGCAACCACCAAGCACCCAGAGAAGGAAGCTTACATATTCCTCCACTAGCTCTAATCACTTAACTGCACACTTTTGTATGTGATTCTTATCACTGTATTTTCAAATCTTGTCTTAGCAGCTTAGCTTGCACTTAATACACACTATATTGTCTTTATTGTAACCTTTAATACACTGTATTGCAATTTCTTTTTAATGTCTATTTAATCTGTCATATTTCATGTCTTAATTACCACTATGTTCCTAGAACCTAACGAAGTCTAGATAAAAGGGAATAACTTAATGAATTAATGAATCAATCAATAAATGAATGAAAGTCTACAGGGTAAAGTTGGGGCATGGTGGGACTAGAACTTTAGGAGTCTCCTCTTAGTCCACTGCTTTTTGCATCCCACAGCATATCCCCCACAAATAAATGTCCCAGCTACCACTTGACTCATAATTTCACTAACCCTCCTGCCAATGGTGATATCTAAGTACCTTGTGCTGAGTGAAAGTTCCAAATATTTCCTTATAGAGTGGATGATCTGAGCAGCAGAGCTTCTTAAATCAAGTTCAGAATGGACCGTTTCTTGCTGACATGCTACATTTCCGTTTTGCTTTGAGTGAGATTATACAGCACACTGAAATGATAGCTTCAGTACTGAGCAATTTGGCATTCGAGAGAATTAAAATAAGGCTTTCCTTTATGGTTAAAAGTGAATTACAAAAAAGGGATACTGGCAGGCAATTACTCTATAAGCTATAGGAATGAAAGGGATTTCACAATGTGAGTAGTTCAGATTCATGTAATGTGAAGAGCTATTGGCAAGTGGGAAATCACTCAGTAATCTAAAGGACTGAGAATGCACATGTTCTGGATATTTGGCATATAAGAAAATAAATATAGAAATAGAGCCAAAATAAGGGCATCTGCACTGTTGTAATTATGTAAACTAATTTAAAATCTAGAATTAATAAATATGACGACTCTGGAAATACTTGACTATGGATTGAATTGTATCCCTGCAAAATTCATATATTAAAGTCCTAATTCCCAGTACTTCCGAATGTGACCTTATGTGGAAATAGGGTCTTTGCAGAAGATCAAGTTAAGATGGGGTAGTTAGGGTGGGTCCTAATCCGTTAAGACTGTTGTCCATGAAAGTCTCTATTTTGTAACATAGTACAACATACACATTTTATTTTGTGAGATAAAAATTAATAAAAACATTTTAAAAATCTCTGGCTCAGAGTCCTTAGTCCTCTTTGGTGAACTGAGATTTTGAGGTAAGTAAAGCCAAGTAATGAGCCATTTAGACCCCTTCTCAAAAATGATATTCAAATAGAAATTAGAAGTGTCTCCATAGACGTGTCCTTAGGTAAGAAAAGTAAATAACTATAGTAATACCACAACTTAAAATAATATCCTTCTCATTATTTGTGATGGTTAGTTTTATGTGTCAACTTGGCTAGGTAGGTCATGGTACACAGTTATATAATCAGACACTAATCTCAATGTTGTGACTGTGTTTTGTAGGTATGGTTAACATCTGCAATCAGTTGACTTTAAGCAAAGGAGTTTACGCTCAGTACTGCAGGTGGGCCTCATACAACTAGTAGAAAGCCTGAAGAACAAAAACTGAGGTATTCTGGAAAGGAAACTCTGCCTCAAGACTGCACACACTCCTGCCTGAGTTTCCAGCCAGCCAACCTCTTGTACAGATTTTGCAGTTGCCAGCCCCCACCATCATGTGAGCTAATTCCTGAAAGCAAACAAACAAACAACCCAAACCAAACACAGGCACACACATACAGGTATGAGTATATATGAATCAATTCCTAGAAAAACAAAACTGAAACAAAACACAAATATATTTATATATCTTGCATATCCAACATTATTTCTGTTTCTCTGAAGAACCTTGACTGATACGTTACCTAACTTTAAAATGTATTCTGTTTTTCATAAAATTACTAGGCTAAAAAAATTATTAAGCATTTATTTAAATTATACTCAGTGGTGAATTTCTAAATCAGTATATCCTCATGGACCCAAACTGCTAATTGCATTCTGTTGTTCTTATGTCAGGATTTATATTTTTGTTACAGACACTGGAAGCTGATGCTCTTAATATCAAGACAATGTAAGTATCCCCTCAAACTACTGTCTTGGTTAACAGAACCATTCTTGGTCTCCCCACAAATGTCTAATTATGTTTGTATGAGGACAACAGTTTCTTATGTTTTCAAAGTGCACATGAGTAGACAATGAAAAGTAAACACAAACAAATGTACACCTTAGTGAATCCATTGTAAAAGGATTGAGAAGCCATTCATAAAAAGGTTACAGAATGATGGTTAAATACTCTGATACTTTTATGTAATTAAATTAATTTTAACTTTTAATAAATTAGTAAATAAAATAACAATTGTGAGTCAGCTTTTCGTCAAGTGCAGAAACTCCTCTAAGTGAAGATTGGATAAGACAGTTAAGATTTTTCAATTTTTGCAATTTCAGTGAAGATTGCAATTTTTTTCCATGTACTCATAAAAGCCTTAAGCATATAGACCATTATAAATAGTGAATCAGAAAGATTGTTTGACATGGGGTTATCTCCTTTTCATTTATCTCCCTAGACCCATCTTCTCATGCGTGTGCCCTCTGGCCTTATTTCCATTGGTAATAATCTGTAATTTCTGCTATTTTCTCTTTTCAATACCACTAAAGAGTCAGAATTTCCCTAGGACATATTACCTATTTATAGCCATTTAGAACATTTTATACCAATTGGCACTTTGGAGCTGTATCTGACGGTGTAACTAGCATTTACAGGGTTTCTGTAGACTTTTATTACATGGTGTGACATTAGATTGATGGACTGTCTCAATCTTATTCTCTGTCAATTGTACACTGATCTGTGACAGCATAATGGATATGTGACAGTGTTTGGAAGGGTGAGAACGACTACAATAACATTTTGGGGAGGATGGATATCAGAGTTCCTTTTAATACTCTTCTTAATTTCTCCCTCATATTAAAATTTTAAAAAGCTGCCAACATAGGATATGCCAATTTTCTTCATCAGAAAAAAAAAAAAAAAAGGTATGTTTTAGACGAACGGTATTAAGTGTGATGGCAAAATAGCTGTCGATCAAGCTGAACAGGGCTATTAGGCATTCCCTGTAGCAAGGAGACTTCCAAGGACCCTCCCAGAAGGGAATCATGTTATGCTCCCGTCTGGGTCAAAGGTTATCGCATCTAGGAAGATATTCTCTGTTGAGGGAGGAGAAGAAGGGTTTATTGCTCTCACAGTGGGGAATTACTCAGGACTTGCCTGAGGAGATAGTCGAACCTTCCTCTAAGCAGACATTTGCAGTCTGTTCCAGGGAACATGCTTCTGTGACTAGCCAGAGAGCCTTTGAACACAAGAAGATTTCAAGTTTATTTACTATTTCAACCAGTGTTCTCTCTTGAGGGGCAGGGAAAAAGAGCAAAAACATTTGCAGCCCTTTTCTCCCTTCTGAAATGTCACAAATAATATCCTTAAGCCTGTGCCTCTTGGTTTCCTCCATCAGAGAGGTTCCAGGAAGCTTCAGGGAAGTGGCAGAGAGAGGACTAGTCATATGGGGGAGTCAGCAGTAAAGTGAAAGTCACTGAAGAGAAAGAGCCATGACCCACTCTTGGCATTGTTTCAGCATAAGCAGGAGGCAAGGTTAACAGCATCAGACAGGAGGGCTGGCAGTCTGCAATGTATGACATGATAATGGATACAAGACACAGAGCCTGGGGAAGGTGATTGGCTCAGCAACAAAGAACCAGTCGGGATGCATGCACTCCATTCTTTGTCCAAACAGGGGAGCTCAGTTGAGGGTTCAGGAGCTGTGAGTCTGTCAGATTTATTTCAACTATATCAAGAGCTGTATAATGATCCTATTTTGGGAGGGAATGAGTATTCTGAAATTTTTAGGCATGGGAAATATATAATCTATTTCTGTTCATCACAATGGGTCAATGCTAAACATGCATACACTACACCACACACACACACACACACACACACACACACACACACACACACAAAGTTCTCTCTGTATTAAAAAAAAAGTGAGAACAATACATATTAAAAAAAATAACAAAGCCTCAGAACGTGCCAGTAGATTTGGTCAGAGAACAATAAAAGTCAGGAATCAAAATCCTTGTGAACACAGGCAGGAAAAGGCATAAGTCTTTCCCCAAGCTGTTGAATATTGAGTGTCCAGTTGCAGAAGGGTCAAAAGACTATTGCAGTCATGATTATGACATTCTACTGCTCACCAGGACCTATTTCCACTGAGTCAAATGTGTTAGTTGACCCTCATCTGCAGAGCCAAGATTCTCTTCACCTCCAAACCCAGTGCAGATGACAAGCATGATTCTGATTCAAGTAGGATCCTTGGGCTAGAGATAATAGAACACTCAACACCAAATACCTTAAGCAATTAAGAATCCATGTATATGATTTAAAAAAAAAGAAAAGGTTCAGAAGAAATGCTAGCCTGGAAGAAGCTTGAGGTGGCTACTCTGAGAATGTGACAGATCCTTCTCTGCATTGTGTGGCTCTACCCCCACCCCAGATTTATCTTCAAGATAGCTGCCAGTGGCTGGCTGCACCTCAGGCTTTCTTTGTCACAGTCTCTGCAGTGTGAGATGGCATTGGCAACATGTAGAGACCACAGAAAATGGTAGATGTTTTTCAAAAACATTTCTGTCAGTAAAAGAAAGAAAAAGTGGATACTGCATGGCAATAAATAGTAAACACCAACTGCTAACCCTGTGTCACTCTAGTTCCTCCCTAATTTTTTAGCTTTTCAGTTTCATCGTACTCCTTGCCAATGAATTTTTTATTGAAAAATAATTGATCAAACATATTTGTGGGGTACGGAGTTGAATATCAATACACCAATGAATTATTGGTCAGCCAAGTAATCAGTCAGCCCACAAACAATTACTGAGCTATTCTTTATGATCTGTGATGTACTAGAGCTAAAATAATGCATTTCTACTTTTATTTCAGTGGGAAGAAGAAACATAAACTTTCATTAAAATATTATGTATACATTCTAATTATGGGGTTATGTACAGGATCTGGCAATGTGATTACGCAGGAGGTGGTCAGAGAAGGTTTCACAGATGCTGGATTTGGACTTTGAGCCCAACAAGATTTCTTCAAGCTGAGAAGGAATTACATGCAGAAGGAATAGCATGTGCAAAGGAAGAAGTGGGAGTGGTGAAAACACCCCGTATTTTTGCAGAAAAGTGGATGGTATGCTGTATCTGGAAGGGGGATTGTAAAGATAGGAGTCATAGAAATCAAGCCTGGAGAAATGGGCAGAGGTCTGCATTTTCAGCCATGCCAATTGGCAGACCTGGGTCTCCACTCACATCAGTCATCCTGTCTTGTGCCGTCACAAGATGGTGATCCAGAATGGAGCCAAGCCCATCCCGGATTTGCTCAACAAACATGTGGCAAGTGTCTGCGACGTGCACAACACTGGACTGCTACAAATGCGTTCATATGACCTTCTCTGGAGCCTTTGCACTGACTGGAAGTGCTCCTAATCAGCCCTCTAAAATGCGTCTTCTCTCTTTAAGCCCCTTTCACTTCCTTTGCTCATTCTGTCTCACGATGAGCCTGCCTTTAAATGACTGCACGTGTTCAGGCTGCATGCCATGAGTTCTTGTGTTCCTCCACTCTTAGTCTTGAGGACGTGCCCACCTTTGCGTTCTTCTTCAAACCTTAACACCCATTTTCTGAAGATGAGGTTTTTCTCCTCCTGTTCCCTGGTTCCAGTTGGTCAGGCCCCCCACAGGAAATGCTCATACTTCCTGATGAAAGATGCCCAACCAATCTCTTCACTGGCTACTTATTTCCGTTAAATATGCTCACGATTCTGCCTGAGGACTCTGATATGGTGAGTCCCTTCCATCTTCTCTTGCCTCCCTGGTGCTTTGCTCCATCACCTATTTCTTCCCTATCAGCATTTCTCTCTGCACTGCCTCTTGTCCACTGACATTCACAAATGCTCAGATGAATCCATCCTCCCCCAACAAAGAAGCATTCAAAAGTATACAATAATCCTAGTCTCCCTTCAAAGTCCTTCTTTACATGAAAATAGTTTATTCTTGCCCTTTTGATGTCCTAACTGTGCACTCATTCCTTAAACAAGAACTTTCTAAACATTCTATTTAAGGCTGGCCATATAATTTATACAACAGGGCTTGGTAGAAGAGGAAATTGTAGGGCCCTTTATTCACAAAGCAGGAAAAGATCCTTTTCTAATCCTAGGTATCTCTCTTAATTTGTCATAAAGCTTTTTATTTTTTCTTTTGTGGGTGTTTTCAGTAAAAATTGAAAACCTGCTAGACAAATTCTAAAAGAGGTGTAAGACTCATAATGCTTTTTTATTTGCCATTTAATATCACCTTGCTTGGACATAGCCATCATAGGGATGCTCACAGGTAAGTGAAGACCCTTGCAGGTGTTCAAGGCTCCATCCTGAGACTCAATATGCAGGGCACATGCCTGACTTCCACCTTCCCTATGTCTGTACTCAGGACCCTTCTGGAGGCAGGGGATAGGGGAATGACAGCTGAGAACCCTTCACAAGGAGGCAGAGAAGCTGAGAGAGGCAAACCACATGTAAACTGAGGCTCCTAGCCCCAAGTACATGTCTAATATCCCCTTGAACTTCACTTACAAAACACAAATTCAAATATAAAATTATTAAGAATTTCAAGATGACTTTGATTTGCATTTTGATTAGCGACTTTGAGCATCTCAGCTTTAAAAAGGAGGAAAATTTTGCAACAATTTGGGTGAATCTTGAGGTCATTATGCTAAATGAAATTAGCCAGTTACAGAATGACAGATAATGTGTGATTCCAGTTATATGAGATATCTAAAGTAGTCACATTCATAGAATCAAAGAGTAGATCGTGGTTGCCATGGACTGAGGGGAGGGGAAAATGAAGAGTTGCTGATCAATTAACATAAAGTTCCAATTGCAAGATGAATAAGCTCTAGAGATCTGCTGTACTGTATTGTACACTTAAAAATGTTTTAAGAGGGTAGATCTCATTTTAAGTGTTCCTACCACAGTAAAATGAAATTTAAAAAATTCAAGACAGTCACCACAGAGCATAACTCCAAGCATGGGACCCTGTGAGACTACACTGGTCATATGCCCTGTTTCTACCATTAACACTCTCACTTTTACTCTTTCTCGTTATTATTATTCAAGTACTTACTCTATTTGACACAGGTGATCACTCCTTTTTTCTTGGTAAACTTTCTCCACTAGCACATTTGTCATTTGGGGCTGCTATAGCAGAATACCATGGACTGGGTGGCTTAAACAATAGTTCTCACAGTTCTGAAGATTGGGAAGTCCAAGCTTAAGGAGCCAGGAGACCCAGTGTCGGGTGAGGGCCTGCTTGCTGGTTTGCAGATGGCCATCCACTCCTCGTGTCCTCAAGTGGGAGAGAGCAGAGGGCTAGATCTTGAGTCTCCTCTTCTTTTTGGAGATCCCTTAATATCACTATGAGGGCCTTACCTTCAAGACCTAATGTAACTCTAATTACTTCCCAAAGGTCCCTCTTTTGAATCTTATTACACTGGGAGTTAAGATTTCAACATATGAATTTGAGTGGAGCAACATAGTCAGTCGGTCCATGATGACTCATTTATACTCTTCTCTTCAATTCATTACTCTTTCTCAGTTTGCTTTCTCACTTCCCTGGCTGCTTCCTCCCAGTCTTCTTTTCTGGTTCTCCTTCATCTGCCCAAACTGTAATTGCTAGAACGACACAGGCCTCAGTCCTGGGGCCTCTGCTCTGTTTCACTCTCTAGTCTCAAGGATTTAAATAACATTTCTATCCTGACATTTTCAAACTTCACATCTCTAGCCTGGATTTCTGTTTTAAAGTCCAGACTAACATATCGACTTGGACATCTAACAAAGACTTCAACATCTTCACATAGGCACCTACAAGGAATCTCAAACTTAACAAGTCCCAAACAGCACTATTGGTTTTCTTCCTTCCTTAAAATCTGTTTTTCCTGTATTATTCCTCCATCTCAGCAGATGACAGCTCCTTCTTCAATTGCTAATGGTAAAAACCTGGGAGTCATCCTTGACCCTTCTGTCTTTCTTTCATACCATATTTTAACTCTCAGCCAATTCTATTGATTTTATCTTTAAAATATTCCCAGGATGTGACCACTTCTCACTGCATCCGGGCTACCACCTTGATAAAAGGTGTTAGGATAAAAGGTCTTTCTTCTGATTATTCAATAGCTTTCTATTCATCTCTCTGCACTGCCTCCCCAAAATATTCCCAACAAAACGATCAGTTACCTTTTTAAACATGCTCTGAGTTATGTCATTTCTCTGCATGAACCCTCTAATGGCTAACTTCTCTCTCACTTGGTGTAGAGCCAAATTTCTTATAAAAACCTTGAGGGCCTGTGTGATTTAGCCCTGTGCTGTCTCTCTGTATTTACTTCCTCCTATTCTCCTTGCCTGACACACCATCCTGGCTTCTCTGCTATTCCCCAACCATTAAAGCATCGATCTACTTCATGGACTTTGCATTTGCTGTTTATGAAAAAAAGAATTGTATTGTCTTAAGGGATACACCACCATCAGGCAAGGCTTGATCTAGGTGTCCAGCAATGCAGTGAGGAATCTAGCTCTCAATACTTTAATCGGCTTTCCTCGTTGTTAACTCCCTTCTCACACAGCCTCTCACAAGGAATGAGGCTTATCAACTTAGAAGCAGCAACAGAAAGAGTGTCTTTTTACCAAAGATCTGACAAGTTTTTTTTGAGGGTTCACATTGAAGTACTTTGAGTTAGACACTCATCTCCAAAAAAAAAAAAAAAAAAAAATGGCTTAATTTCACTGACCAGGCCTGAGTTATGTGCTCACACCTGGAGTCCATGGGAAAGGAACATGAACAAGAAAAGAGTGCTTCCCAAAAGGAAAAAATCTTATTTCTCTACGTAAAATATATGTCAAATATGGCTACTTAATGGAATATTATGTAACCATTAAGATCGGTTTTCTGAAGAATATTATATTTAATGACATAAATGGCTTATGATAAATTGTAGAATTAAAAAGCAGGATATTAAATGACAGAGTGAATGAGAGAAAGAAAATGCAAATTCTGGAAGAGAATAAATGAGATATTAAGAGCATAATCTTCAAGTGAGGGAATTCTGCAAAGATTTTATTTTTCTTTCTTTATGTTATTGATATTTTCTACCATGATCACGTATTTCACAAAAACATAAGTAGAAGGTTAGATAAATAGATGAGGATAAGTATAAAACACAGTGAAGCAAAGTATCCATGAACAGAGATTTTGTGGTCTTGACTTTCTGGGTTCTCAGCCTGAGTTCACCCACTACTCTGTGTGTGAGCTTGTGCAAGCCACTTAACTTCTCGCGCCTCGATTTCTTTATCTGTAAGGTAGGAATGACAGTGCCTATAGCATGCGATGGTGACAAGGAATAAATGATCACTATAAAGGGTGGTGTTTGGCTCACAGTAAGGGCTTAAAAATGTTACTCCCACCAAGGTTTAAACCTGGATAGAGGTGGGGAAAAAAGCAGAGACATGCTTCAACATTTTACATAAGATTACCCTTTCTTATACAATGATCATCTTGTAAGTTTTTAAAGCAACTTTTGGGTTGGCTTTTATAACCAGTGCCTATCTGAGGTTGACTGAGCTAGCCCGGGCAATAAGAGAAAATAAAACCCCATGGCTGATTTATTCTTTCCTGCCAAGAAGTACCTGAGGGTCCTTGTTCAACCGTAGGAATTTCAGGTTGCTATCAGTCTATCGTCATCAGGAGATAAAGACATAGGTAATTTGACTGACTTAAGCCATGGTCGTGGGCATTCTTCAGGTAATTCTGCAGAACTCTTTATTTCAGAGAGACCTTTTTTAAATTAGTATTTATTTGCTTCACAATGAAATCTTTGTGCTTAATATCCTAATGAAAATAACTTTTAACTTATGACTATCAGATGAGAAGACAAGAGAGAAAAATGTCACTGGCTACTGCCTGTCAAATAATTGGAGTCCTTGTGAACAGGCCCTGGGATGACACAGCAGTGTTAAATAAAAGATAAAATGGAAACAAGACTCTTTGAATAATACTGGCTGAAAGCAATTTTCTTCTTGAACTAGGGCACTGCTGATCTGAAAGCCACAAATTTGGGGGAATCATGCAGGGCCTGAGACTTTGATTGTGTAGTTAATAAAGGATAAAAAAAATCTTCATCTCACGCAGTTGATGACATGCAAAACAAATTCAAGATGTTCAGTGACAGAGTTGCAAAATTCCAAAGAAAAAATGAAGCAGGAGCTAAGGCTGTTCTTTTAACTGTTCACAAACTTACACCTATAGAGTCAGATGATTTCTTTTTTAAATCACTGCACCGAGGTTTAGGTCTGAAACAATTTAAGATATTAATTCTCAAGATGCCTGTGTCATCTTTATATTGCCAGAGATTTATATGACAACAAAAATTAAATGCCTAAGGACATCTTATGCATTGAAAAACCGCTTTCTCCAACTGGGAGTATGTCTCGGGAAGACCCCTCCTTACCATGCTCTGCACCTTTTTGCTCCAGCCATTGCCTTTGTGTGAAGGAAGCCAGGATATCTGGCTCCATAAGCCATTTAGCTCAAGGCTCCCTGACAGCTCATGTTCTTTCCCAGAATCATGAAGTTTGAACTTAAGAGAAAAATAAATATATTTCACAATTTTAAATGTACTTGTTCTGTTATAAGCACATTCTCCTGCCAATATTGATGATGGTAAAAGGTTAATGAAAAAAAATACAAAGAATGAGCCAGTCACCAAGACTCCAGGCAGAAACAGAATTGTCTGGCCAGATGATATAATTCCAAAAAGATAAAAGAGGTTAAGACTCCATTTACTCAAGCACAGCAACAGGATACTAAAGTTCTGAAAATTAGGTTTGAAAGATGTAAGCAAGGGAGAAACATACCTTTTTTCATTTTAAAAATTGAAGAGGACATTTCGGAGATGGGGCAAAGAGGTGACCAATGGGATGAATCTTGCCTGGGTGGAAAAATGTACTGCCCTTCCTTCCAGATCCTACCTGTAATTGGCATAATTGCAAGAAAGGAATCTTGAAAACATTCTCTTAATGTGTATATTTTTGCTTCTTTCTGCTAAATTCTGCTAATATCCTTGAATGTGGTAAGGGTCACTGAACTTTTTCATTTTCATTTAATGAAACTCTTTTATTTATGCTAAGGTCCTATTGATGTGAATATTATTCTATGCTTTTAGTGATCACAGAGTGTTTATGCTCTGCTTATTACGTCTTTTAATGAGGAGAACTTTGCTAGTCCTGACCTCTTTTTTACCCCAGATCATTTTCAACCAGGGTAGGCCAATTGAACTTGAATCTGTTTCTCCTTTGTGCTTGATCAAATCTGTAGCAAAGGTAGGGGTTGGATATGAGGAAGGGGAGAATAAGGATCTGTGTTATGAAAAATGGTGGATAGGTTTAAAGGTGGCTTCCCCCACAACGCTTTTAGTCTTATCAAGCTATTGTTTTTATTTTTTTCCCTTAGGAATTATTTATGAGTGGAAATGGAGATTTTATACTACCCACATAATCAGGCCTTTCAGGGATAAGAATGCAAGGTCCTTGGCCTTGGATAATAATCTTCTCTGATTGATACTATCAACTTATCTGCTCTCTGGAGGGAAGTAAAAAAACATAAAATCTGCTTGCTCAAATTTTTTTTGTAAAGAGAAATATGGCAAAAGATCTATGAGCTCATATGAACTAATTGTTACCATGGGGAAAGGTGATGGCATCTTAGTTTTGTTATAAAATTACTTAGATTGTTAATTATAAATAGGGATATATATATATATACACACACACACACACACACACAAACATATATATATTTGAATCAACCTTTTTATGTGATAATTTTAGTGTAGTTTTTAAGTTTTATAAGGAACTGATTTTGTGTGACAGGATATGTGACTATCTTTTCTGTGAATTTCACAGGTGAGAAATGGAATTTCAGAACACTTTAGATTTGTATCTAATTTACAAGTATGAGATAATTTCCTTTTTATAAAAGTCACTCAACATCACAGATCTAGTGGGAGATGAACACAGATCTTTGTCCATTACATATACAATCACAATAGTGGTCTTCCCCATTCAGAAGTTTTGATTATAATTGTAAGGAAATTGGGCAATTCAGAAGAGATGTGTTAATACATCCTCTTAATAGACAGAGCCATGCCTTAATCATGTTGTATTCTCTAAATGAGGGATGGAACCACTTTTCGTGAAAAACCAAGACACATTTATAATCCTAGGCCAGATTTATTGTCAACTCTTTTCCATCCATAGTCACCAACATGAGTTTGGCAGTTTCTGGCCTGAAAGAAGACTTGGTAAAGTATGGTACAGTTTGAAAAAGAGATCTAAATCTATGCCACTCGGAATCATAAGGTCAGAAAAGGACAGATGTTAAAATATGGGGAAAAGTTAAGTAGCAGATTATTTAGGGCTATCTGGGGAGTATTTTATCAAAAGTTTCCAAGCAAATTAAAGATTTAGGTCATCAAGTGGTTACACGAAAAAACGATCTGTAACTCTGTAGGTCGATGACAGCCAGTGGGAGGTGCAAAAAGGGAAACGTGATTTCCTAAATGGGGATTGGGATTTAGTAGTAGAACATTTATTCCTGGTGTATATTTTTAGGCCACATAATTGGAATTTACTCCCAAGAAAACAATCAAATGCTGAATCACCAAAATATTAGGGCACTTAAGACCTGAGTAGAACCATACATAAGGCTGGTCATGTTTAGTCAGTGATTTAGATTCTCTTAAATCATCCATTTTGGGGGCTGGATTGATTCTAGAGCTTGAGATAAGGAAATGCAGAGAACATATCTAAAGGCAAAGGTGAATAAACTGGGAACTCCAAAATCACCCAACGAAACCAATGTGTATATGTGTTAATTCTTACTAAAGTTACTAACTTTATCAAATTTTATTTGGCTTAGTGAAATTCTATAGATAGGTCATACATTTTTTTTATCCCAGAAGCTCAACAGATTCTGAGATTGAGAAATTAGATCAAGGTTAAGAGTTCTCCTGTGGCATCTCTAATTTTAAATGATCTGTCCTTGATTTAGAAAGACAGCCATCCATTGCTTAACCCATCGACTGAGGAATTCTACAAGCAAATAATCGACTCCACTTGGAGTCCAACTCAGCAGAAGTCTCTTTCTCCCCTAAAGCTGGAGCCAATGTTCTGACAGTGTAGATGCATAGCTGTGTAGTTAACTTCAGGGTTTATAATCCACTTATGGTTTTAATAGTTTCAAGGAAAGCAGTTTGAAGACCCAGATACAGGATAAAAAGGTCTCTAATATTCTGTAATTATAAACTATTTGGTATAAATTCTACCCCTAAAAGAAAGTTCACTTTAAATTCATTTTTCTTAGCATTCTTGTGGTTGCCCCCAAGCATCACAGTTTGAGAACAGAAGGAAAACCACTGTCTCCCTTACCAGTAGCACAGAATATTTGTCAAAGTTTAGAAAAGCAGGTAAAGAATACCTCTTTAAAGGCACTTCCCTGAGCTGATCTTCTACACAGAGACATTTTGTATTCTTTGGGGACTGCAGGTGATTCTCTGCTGCCTAATCCTAGGATCAACATCTGGGAGAGCATACCGAGTTGATCTCATCCAAGACAACCCACTTTTTTCTTTATTAATTCCTTATTTAGCTGAACTATAAATATTATTAAACATTTGCTTATGAACTGCCAGAGCACCATGCTGTTCAACAGATGAGGCTGGTGTGTTTTAATTTTATGTACTCTGAACGTGCATAGTTTAGCTCCCTCTCTGCACTCCACATTTTCCTAAATTCCAGCTATTGAAAAGATTTTCTCCTTACAACACAAGGCACAGATTTTCTTAATTTTTTTTTTTTTTTTTTTCTGGTGATGGTGGGGGATTGGTTTGGGGACATGTGTGAGAGTAGGAGGATTATGGGGGAGAAATGGGTTATGACACATTTTCGTTTGCAGCTGCTACAACTCCCTTGGCTTAATCCAGCCCAGATCTCAGCAGAAACCTAACACCGTTCTGGTGACCCTGGAATTGCACCAGAGCCTCAAATCACCAAATAAGGTAAGTCATTTGTCATCTGAGCCATAAATATTTACATCCATCTGTGACAAATGTATAAAGAGCGTGGAGAGACTGTGTAATTTCAGCTGCTCTCCTCAAGACTGTCAATAGTTTCTCTTATCTCTTGAAAGCCCCAGTGACTGATTTCTACTAGTTGAATAAGTATGTACACTCCAGCTTGTTAACCTGCTCTAATTGTTCATGATGACCACATTAGTCACCTAGGAAGTTTTTATTTTCCTTTTAAATTTAGAGCCTGTTACACACATTTGTTGGGGCTGGCAAATATTCAGTACCCTCCTGGGCCTCTCTCATTCCATCATGTGTTCCGTCACCATTGTTGCTGCAAACCCAAAAGATCACCACCTTTTTTTGTCTTTACTGAACTAATAACATCAAAACAATTCAGCATTGTCCCCCTGCCCACCCCCCAGTTTCTGCATGAAAATATCCTGGGAGGTTAAGTTTACATTATGTATCTAAGTAATTCTTAGAGATAAGCTGATAGTTTCTAAACCTAATAAAGTGACCACACCACAAAGCATGATAATGTCATATATAAATAATACATTGAAATTACAGTAATTTACAAATAGTATTTTACAAATATAATTGGAAAATATAAAAGTATTTTTGAGCAACCACATTGAAAAATCTTTCAACTATTAACTAGCCTGAAACTGAGCATGTAAAGCAGATCCCAGTTTACTCATCTATCAAGATCTGGACTTGTAAGAAAAATAGAAAATCAGTAAGATCATGCTTTTGGCCTTCCATCCACCAAGTCATTATGCATAGCTTACTGTTTATATACTTACTAGATAAAGAACTGCAAGGGTCAGATAGAGTGACAAACACATATTTCAGTGAATTTAAAATATGAGAGCTAACAATATCTAAAAATTTGGATAATTCAACTTTAAAAGACTTGCATTTTTTTTTCTTTTTTGCTAGAAGGATGTGTTGAGTGCTATTGACTCTCTGGCCATGTACCTTCATCATAGGCATACCCAATGAGAAAAATAGCTGCTGACTTCCCTAAAATGCTGTAGTGATTTGATAGCTAAACCTCATTGACTAAATAATAGTTGGATTTATCAGCCCCTGTAGAACATTTTTGATAGAAAGAATTTAGATTTAGCCAGGACTTAAACAGAGCCTCAGAAATACCTGAGCTTATAACTTGCAGACATCATACCTGAAAACAAAACAAAACAAACAAACAAAAAACCTGAACTGACGTGACCTTCTAAAAGTTTCCTAACATTCCAGGCTAAGTAAAGTTCCAGGCTATACTTTTCTTACTCCCATACCATCATCCTGTGTATATTCCTCTCATAGCACCACACTGGAATTTGAGCTCCTTGATGCAGGAGTCTGTTGGTTCATTTCAAAATCTCTAAAATTCAGCACAATGCTTTGCAGGTAATTTGAGCATAGAAAATATTAGTTGAATGGATGAATGAGAAGGGAAGTTGAGGAAGACGAATAGGAAAGAATCTTAAGAGAAGGGGTGTTAGATCTTCTAAAATTAGAATAGGCAAGTGTCAGGAACTTAGCTCTTCCTTCTCATCTTTCTCATTAGTGTGTGTGTGTATGTGTGTGTGTACATCATAGCAACTGATTAGGATAATACTGGTTTTGATGAAGAAGTGCCTTATAGAAGATTAAGCTAGGACGAACTGCAGAGACAGAGTCTCCTTATGGAGGCTTATATTTGTAGTTTTAAAAATTATCTGGTACTCAGATACCTGAAGTAACAGCCATGTGCACAAGATAATTTCCAGTAACACATGGCTGCTATCCAGGGCCCAGGGGCATAACTTGCCTCTAGTATAGAACTATCTGTTCACCTCCTGCTCTGCCTTCTACTTTCCAAATATCCAGAGCACCTCTAATGCTTTCTAGCTGTACAAAGTTCTTCTCTTCCCACTGGGTGCTTAGTGTTCCCAAATTCTCTCTTTCCTCGATACCCAACAAAACTCCTATTTCCTGAATTACCTCTTTTCAGCCCACTATTCATGTGATCATTGAAATAAATGTCACTATGACTTACAGATTTGATCTTCCTAGGATATTTGCTCTAAAAAAAGAGGAGTTTGGTAACCCAAATTCATTTCTAATTAGTCAAATATATAAGAAGAGATATTGTAGTTAGAAGGACCTCTGGAAGCCCTTGTCTACTCACTCCTCCCTGGCTGTTCACCCACTCCAAAAATTATTCCAGAACTCCACAAAGAGTGCAATATACAGATCAACACTGTTTAGTTTCATAAGGTCATACTCTGCACTCCCCTATGCTCTTTGGCAAGTGACTTTTCACCCTTAAATTCCCACTAAAAGAAGAATTATAGTTAACCAAGTGAAACAAGGATTAAAAAAGAGTCATCATTCAAAACAGGAGTCATAGTGGATCAGTTTCCAGTGTCAGAGACAACGTGCCTTGGAGACAGACAACCTGAGATTAAGACATACGACCTCAAGGCAATCACTCAACCTCTTACCATTTCCTTATCTGCACAATGGGAATAAATGCTTTTTCTATGTGGATGAAGGAAGTAGTAATATATGTGAAAGAGCTGAGTCAAATAAGCATCTTATAAATATGAAAACTTCTATTGTCAACCAACGGATAGTTCAAGTAGAATACTTAAGACATAATCATCGTTCTTGAGCCAATGTTTTATCCTTTGAACAATGAATTCTCTGAAAAGAACACATGGTGAGTGTTCCATTATTTTAATATAGTTTTGTCCTTAAAATACATTCAGTGTTGAGATTTCAAAATAAAGAAGTAAATCAGTTTTTTCTTCTTTATTCTGCTTCTTAGTTTTTCTTTCTTTCTTTCTTTCTTTTTAAGATTGAGAATAAATATTGGGAAGTAGTTGGTGTAGTATGTGGGAAGACCTAATAAGTTAGTTGGTGCACAG
This sequence comes from Galeopterus variegatus, assembly GCF_000696425.1. Taxonomy (NCBI): domain Eukaryota; kingdom Metazoa; phylum Chordata; class Mammalia; order Dermoptera; family Cynocephalidae; genus Galeopterus; species Galeopterus variegatus. Next base: position 23,222 of record NW_007732254.1, on the reverse strand, counting down.
AACTCAGGAGTAATAAACAGAATTCCTTAATGGTAATATTTCAACAAGTAGACCTTGGGGATGTCACTGAATCTCAGTGAGCCTTGGTTTTCTTATTGTTTGAAAGGTACTACTTCAACCATTTATCCGAGAAATACCAGAAAGCACATTCTATTGTGTTTAGCATCAGCAGTGCAAAATATAAACCTTGCCCTTGCCTGTGAAGTTTTAACTGCCCTGTTTACCTCACAAGAATTTTGCGAAGATCAAATTAGATGTATAAGAATATGACTTGGCAACTGGAAAGCTGCCCATAAATGGATAAAATGAAGTCCTCATCATGCACAGAGCTACTTTTAAGGATGATGAACAGCAATGTTTAATCTTTAGTGAATGTTTTACCAAAGGAATATGTTTTCAAATGCCCTAAAAGCGCTTGCTAAGAGGTGTATGGAAGTTCTGTCTTACTTTAAAAAAAATAAAATAAAGTAAGCAAGACTTAAATGCCAAAAAGTGGGCAGTATGGACACCCAAACTTTTTCCTACTTTTCCTTTCTATGATCCTATAAAAGCCAAATGTCAGTAACAAAAGCTGGAGATTATACTTGAAAAATAATGATGCCCTTTATTTTATTTAAGTGTGCTCTAAACAGAGTCATCTTAACTTAAATGATCACCTGTAACTTAAGTAAGGCCCATTTCAGTTAACTTCTCTGGAACTTACAATCTCTGGGCATGCACAGCAAGAAATTCCTCTTATAAAACTTGATTTAAGTGATTCATTGAGTAAACGAGGTTATAATTTAGGATAATGTATTTTTGAAGCCTTAAATTTAAATTCAAGGAATTGTGATTGAATATTTAAGCTCAGAGAAGACTTGTAGCTTGGCAGGTGAGTGAGCAAGAGATGACTAAATCCTCTTGGTCTCAGTCCTATGTTTTGTTTTGAAATTAGCTTCTGTGTGGGATTGGTTGGCAATGTTGCAGGTTGCGCATTTGGAAGGATGCTCATTTTTTTTCAACTAATATTCCTTCTTTTATCATTGCCCTAAAAAGGCCCCAACAGTTCTAGTTACATGTATATGTGTGGAATGTTTCTACTTTGAGTTGATTCATTATTTTGTTTCACGCTTATTTCAGACAAGACTTCTGCCTGCTTTAGTATAATGGAAACCTGTTCTATGTGATTAAACAAAACAAAACAAAAACTGGATCAGAGTGTCACGAAGAAAACATATTGCATATCCTGAAACACCTAATCAGGTTGCAGCTAGAAGGGTTCTCGAAAATATTAGTGACACAAGAAATATCTTTGGGAATATCTTTATCATATATATATATATATATGTGTGTGTGTGTCTCTCTGTGTGTGTGTGTGCGTGTATGTAGTTTTTTTCTGAAGTGCTTCATTATTCATGTGTTATGAACTGTTCATAAGACTTGGCTTAGATCCTCTCCTTCAGGCACTTTGGTCTCCAGTGACCTGTTAAAATGGTCTTAGCACATTCACAAGGCTTTTCATTGCAGTCCAGCCTCTTTGTAAAAACGATCTATCAATATCACATTCAGATGACAGTCTGCGTAGAACCTGCCTTTGCTTAACCAGCCTGCCTAATGCTGAGAGTGTAGAATTCTATCCAGGAATGACATCTTGAATAAGTTTCGTTTGGGGCATATTGCATTCTTCTACAAGACTATTTTTTTTTCTTCTCTTCAGACATTTCCTTGCTTTTACAAGGCTATAAAAATAGGAACACATTTTTCTTTCCTTTGAAATGATATTGGCCCCAATTTTGCTCTTCTCTGGGGTGCAAGATAATTAAATCTGCATGCAATGAAGGAAATGCTTATAAAGTCATGATTTTGATGTCATGTGCTATATTCAACCCCAGTATCTGTGACAGCCCATCTAAACTCTGCTTGTTGACATCAGCTGAATTATCTGGGCTGATGTTTATGGGGACCCTCATTTATAGGACTTCATGGTTGTCTTCCAAATGATATGCAGAAGAATTCCCCAAAAGGTAGTTTCACAATTGTTACACACATTTTGACTGATTCCTGTACTTGCAGGAGAAGACATGACTAATTAGACTGAATTAGAAATAGCCCAGAAAGCCGTCAGTGATGGATATGCATTACTTGTACTAGTACTAGTCCAGATGCTGGAGATACAGCGTACTCTTCTCCCTTTAGCAACACTTAATTGAGCTTCAAGTTGGTTTTGTGTATTTTTGAAGTTTTAATGGTTCAAAAAAAAAGACTCACTTTTTATTCTTTTTAACATTACTATTCCATTAGTAATGTTTTCCTCTCCTGGGGTGGGCTGAGCTGACACACAGCATGTGCCTTTCCCTAGATGTGATCCTGTTGAAAGGGGTCCTGCCACGTCCTTTCTGCCTTCAGCACTCTTCACTGCATGCCCTAAATCAGCTTCTGTTTTTAATAGTCAAAGTGCAAACAGACCCCAAAAAGTATGATTTCATTTGAGTATGCTAGGGGATTGAGGGGAGGTAGAAATCCACGAAGAATATAAAATATTGTTTGCCACACATCTTTGCAGGCCACAGTAATCCCAACCTCTTATTTAAGAGAGTAGAAGGCTGCAAATAGCTAACTTACTTTCCAAAGTTAGAAAGATACAACACTTAGATCTCGCCTTGTGGAATGCCTAATTACTCACTATAATTACAACGGACTTTTACGAACCTATATGCCAAGCCTTTCATTATATACATTTAGAATTTCACCTTATTGTTAATTCTCTCAACAAACCTATGAGAAATGAACTATTATTATTCCCATTCTACAGTTATTGAAACTGAGGCTGAAAGAGGTGGGGTTTTTTTCTAAGATAAGAGAGCTGAAACATGGCAGAAAGAGCACTCTAGGCTAGTTTTGTCTGCCTCCAAAGGCCCAGGATCTGAAAGGCTTTATCACATTGCATCCTTAGAATCACAAAGCAGTAAAGAACTATCTGCTTTAATATCATCACTTTAAAAATAATGAAAGTAAGACCTTATGAGGTAAAGCTTATTCTTTATTATTTAGCAGCAAAACTAGGACTCTCATATGTAATTCTCAGTCCACATTCTGGGCAATAAGCTCTTTAGCGATCATTGCAGATCCTTGAAGAAATAATCCTATTAAAAGACGTTATTATACAGACTAAATTCAGTTTTTATATCTGCCTACTATTTTATATCGAACTTAACAACTAGTAGGCATTCATCACTGCCAACATATTAAGGTACAAGAAGTTCAAGAGTGTAAAAAACTTGGCTCCACTTCACCTTAAATCTAGTGTCCTATGATATCTCTACACAAACACCCCTCTTTGCCATATTTCTTTACTCTTTCTGACTATTCTATGTGCATTTTTCATTGTACTGTTAACCTTCTTTGTTTCCTCATTTACTTTTTCCCAGTCTTTTTTGGGTTAATGTCATCATCATGTTCCAAAGGACGTAACTGAGGTTTATAGAGGTAGAGTAAGTTGTTTGACTAACTTAAATTGTAATTTCCTTAAGAGAAGGCAGCATAGTGCCTTAGAGAGATGATGAATTTGGGCATAAGAGAGAAGTAAAATCCAATCCTCATTCTGAAAATTATTATTTATGCAATGTTTGGTATTTCTTTCATTTCTCTAAGTAGCAGTTTCCTCATTTGAAAAATTGGGGTAATAATACTCATGTTATTGAACTGGAAGTCTCAAATGCAATGATATTAGAAAAGCACCCAACATATAGTAGACTCTCAAAAGTGCTTAATTTTCTTCTCTTTTAGAGTCCATAAAAATGCTCAAGAAATGTTAGTTGTCACCCACAAGATTTTTAATTCAAGGATTTGTTAGGACAGAGCAGCCTGAGTAAATCACTTTTCGCCTGACACTCGAATGCTGAGGATCCAGTTAGTGATGTGGATTCAAAATGGAATGAAGCAGTTTAGCACGAAGATCTCCTCTTTTTGCAATCCTGCTCACTTATTGAAAAATCAGGCAAACTAAACCATCCCCCTATTTCTTCATGAAGGAGTTTAGCTCTCAAATGTACAAGATAAGGGAAAGAAGATAAGGCAACTACTTGATGAAAGAATAAATCTCTATTTGGCTTGTGAGCATGGGAAATCTGGATTGTGTTATTGGGGTTCATACCCAAATGCTTTTTTTAGGCACCATCAGCAGATACCGATCCTCAAACATACTATTTTATCATGTGATAATAGGAACTGGATTGGATTATAATAGAATTGTTTATACTAGACTTCAATATTTTAACAACCATACAAGCTAAAAATTCAAAACCTCAGTGGGTAGTATTTGACAGAAAGATAGGAGGAAATATATCTAAACCACCAAACATTGACCTCCCATATTTTATAGCTTTGACTGATATATTTCCTTACACCTGTCTCTTAGCCAACAACAATAATAACGGCAATGAACTCTTAACAGCCCTCTCATAAGTGAGTACTATTGCCTCCTTCATAAAGAAGAAACTGAGATTGAGGAGATAAACTGTGTTTCATGGTCTCAGTGAATAGACTGAATTGTGCCAAACACTAGAAAATGTGTTTTCTTTCTTTTCTGAATCAAAGCATCATTCTGGTTAGACGATGTTAATATTCTTAACTGCAATCTCTGCTTACTACCCTTGATAACCACAGAGGAAAGACAAAGTTATAACTGACTTTTTTCTTTCTATGTGAAATCAACTTAAATCTCTATCTAAAATACTTGTATAAGTTTTAAGTAAACTTTCTCTGTGTATGAGACATAGGAATATTCAGAAATTATTTTCTAAATTCTTTTGCCAGTAATTTATAGAAGTTGCTCTGTTGCTAAGCTATAGCTAGGACATTACTATAAGTTGTGCTGTTTTGAAATGAAATTAGGAAAGTGGAAAATTACTCCCTATTCAGCTCTATTTGCTCAGGTCATCAGCTATACAGTTTCTTCAGGGCCAATTTTTTTTTTTCGCACAACTTTATGGCATATGTTAAGCTTCAAAAGTGACTGGAAATTTTGTTAAGTAAGACCTAACTTGAATCCTCACAGAGTGGCTTGAGCATCTCTCAGGATAAGCTAGGTTTTGCTGTGGTAACAAACAACTTCAAAAGTTCAGTGTTCTGACATAATAAATTAATTTTGTACTAAGGCTGCAGGTCAACAGGAGGACTCTGTTCATCATAGTAATTCAGGAGATCCCCCCGTCTCCTAGATGCTTCCTCTCAACACGTACTGCCACAGTCACTGGGGTAAGTGGAAGGAAGCAAGCCATATCACACATTGGCTCTTAAAGCTCCCACCTGCAGGAGACATACATCCTTTCTGCTCATGTTTCGTTGGCCAAAGCAAATCTCATGGCCATACCTAATTTCAAAAAGGGGGAAGTATAATCCTTCATTTGCCTGAAGAACAAGGTCTGGATTATATATGAACATCCCTAATATCAAAGCAGGTATTCCAGCTTCACTTACCTGATAGTTTGGTACCATTTGCTTGCCCCCTGCGTAAGGACAGGACAAGACACCTCCTTCAAGACAGGCTAAACTCCTTTGTGCCAGCTCACAAGTGGTTGGCCTTCAAGTGTTTGCAACATGTCATGTTTAATTTGCTGTGTCTAGGATACAAACTTGTTTCACTCTTTGACCAAGCCATATATGAATGAAAGCTACTAAATTTTATGTACTGGGAAAGACATTTTGAAGTCACATTTTTCAGAATGTACTTGGTAAATGTCAGTCACTTGGGCCTCATGAACTCCTTCTTGTTCCACCCATTGCACTTCACTCTGACGGGCTCACAAAGAGCGGGACAAGCATGAAGACTAGAATTACTTTCCAGATTTGAGGACTGCTATTTCATTATCTTTTTAGCATACAATTTTTATCTCTGGTGGAAAAGGTGAAGGTAAGATCCAGTGATAATTACTTAAGCTGTGTAAGGAGCAGTTGCCAGAATAATGTTCTAAATGTTCAAATAGTTGGTTGTTCTTTTTTTTCTTGTAAAAAATACCCTGATGTTAAATGACAGGAAAACTCGTTTGCAAGATAAGATTCTGTGTAAATTAAGAAGACGTATATTCATCAAATTGGGTGATAACAAACGACATAGAAAGAGGTAATTGAGTAAAAATAAAAAGATTCAAGTGTGCCATTGTATCTGAAGAAATATCAATTTGAGGATTAGCATTTAATATTTGTAACTTTTTACTAATTTTACTTACATTGTTATTCTTTTCAGAATGGAAAATGAATATTTATAATATATAACTCAGGAAAGGTGTGCTTATTTTTGGTCAGATTTTATATTACATTGTTTTCTGATCCCAAAGGTTCCCTGATGTCAGGAACAGAAAATAAGGACTTTTATTGGCTAAATAGGAACACTAAGTAGTAAAATGAGAGTTTATGGCAAAATAGCCATCATCCCTGTGAGAAGCTTCTCTTTCTGTTCTTCCTAAAATAATACTAAATGGCATGTAATAGTTTTGCCTTTACTCTCTAACATACGTGATTAAGTGACAATGACATATTCCTATATCTAAGGTAGCCAATCCTTATTTGGATGCAATCCAAGACAGCTTTGGGATATCCTAAATTTTTATAGCTTTTAGCAAGGCATCAAAAGATTGATATTAAGATGGTATTTGCCCAGAAGTACTTGGAATACTCCAATACGATCTTAGAGTCATTGACTTTACATGACAAAGGGAAATAAATTCACCAAAGGGAAATATATGCATCAAGGACAACGCTTAAAAATTAATATTACTCCAGGAATATAACCCTAAACCCCAATGCAGAGTTTCTATGAGATAGATATCCATATGTGTAGATGTGTTTTTTCCTAGATGAGGATCATTCTAGGAGCGGATCCAAAGCAGGCTCTACTGCTAGTTCTCTTTTTTCACTAAAACTACACACTAAAAAAAAAAAAAAAAAACTAAAAACTCTAAAGGTGGGCATCTCTGATTTGGGAAGACCTTTGGAAGTGGTGGGAAACTGGGAGGTCAGCAGCAGCAGCCCATGGCTTGCCTCACCTCGTTGTTCTGGCATCCCAGGAGAGGAACCAAACTACAATGTATGCTTATCGTGTGTCCTTTTGGTTAACCTGTAGGATGGAGTAGGATTAACCAAAAGGGATGGTGATTTATAGATATAGAATGTATATGCTCTGGCTGTTCTGCATCTTTAAAACAATTACATGAGAAACCTGTATATTTATAGAGGCTAGGAAGGAATGATTATAAATTCAAGTACATGATGAAGAATGCCTTCTACATTGCACACACCTAAAAACTTTGCCTTAATTTATTTTAAGTTCTTTTGAGGAAAAAGTGAGATTAGAGGTATGTATTGCTTAGAATAAGATGTAGAACATAATAGGAACTTAATAAATATTTGTTATATTAAAAAATTAAAGAATGCCTACTATCACTTGATCTAATCTTAAGCATAGCTAATAAAAGATTAGGATATGAGGATACACTTAGGATTCTCCAGAGTTTAAAGTCTTATTAGGGATTTGTATATTACCTACTATTTTTAATTCTTCATTTTGGTTTGAGATCTGAGGACTGATTTTTATGTACACACTCCTTCTAAAACATGTCAGCCTTCTTGATGTGATTTCCTATACCTCAATAGGTGTGTCATTGGATAATGTGATGAGGTGATAATAACAGCGTCCTAAGAGATGGTGCAAACTCCGAGTGCTTACAGGGGATCTCATTTTATCATGCTCTTTAAAAATAATCTCTATGCTTAATTTCTTACTGCCATCCGTTCTATCAATTCCTGTTGTAAGTGACACTCAATGACTAAATTTTTTTAAGTTCTGGCATTTTTATATGCTAATTTAAAAGTATAATGGATACATATTTGCTGAAGTTTATGTGTTAGTCTTACTTATTTGAGCCAGCTGGTCCAACATAGAATTTTTTTAAGACTCTAAAATACTAGGCTTAATAAATTCTTTAACTACTTTTTCGTATTTCATTAAATTACACTTGGAAGTGCTTGCTGATTAGCCACTTCACAGAGAAAGCGAAGTTAAAGTTATTAAAATATCTTCAATGCCTTGGAGGAAGTGTGTTATTTAGAAAAATAACAAAACTGAATTGCTTATAATTTTATTCATTGAGTGTTGTCCCTCTTCCCACCCCTCTCCCTGCAGTTCTACTATATGTACAAAGAATCTGGATACTTGGAAGATTTTGCTTCTTATTCTTCCATATTTTTAGAAATGTTAATAGTCCACATTTAAATATAATTTTAAGTGTTCTGAGAATATGTACTTAAAATTAATTTTAAAATATAGCATATAGCATATCCCTACTCTCTGGCATGTTTAGACATGAGGGGTATCATACACATACCAACCTATATTACAAATTTTCAAAAAGTTAGAACAGGAAAAAATCAAAACAAGCTTTAAAAAGGTCTAAAAAATCTTTAGACTTTACACTGTGCAATTTCTCTTTAATGATTTGGAAAGTATTTAAAGACTGAAATGCCACGTGGTCAGTATTATGAACGTTGTTTATTTCTGTAACACTTCCTTACTACAGCTTTTTAGAGGTGCCAAATGAATAGCATACTCAGTTAATCAACTACAATGTTGTTCCTTTTAGGAATTCTAATTTAGAGTGGTAATTCTCAAAATGTGTTCCTCAGACCAGTAGTATCAGTAACATCAGGGAACTTTGAGATTCTCCCCGGACTTACTAAATCAGAAACTCTGGAGGTGGAGCCCAGCAATCTGGGTTTATCAGGTCCTCCAAATGATTCTGATGCAGCAAAATTTGAGAACTACTGATTTAGTGATTCACTATGTAGTCAAGAAAACATGAACTTATGACCTGATCCTTTGGTCTTATTGACTATAGTGTAGCGATGCCAGGTATTGGACAGCCCCTTTACAGTAAAGTATGAGTCTTAACCAGCAATAAATTTGGAAGGAGAAATTCTGTCTCCACTAAGGTCAGCAGATTGTTGCAAAGCCTGAAATGCCTCACAAGGAATGTAGCTCTAGATGAGAAATTTTATAAACTCATAACCACCAAATAATCCCTTCACCTTAGCTTGGCCTTAGTTTCAGGGTGTCCCCAAATGGGTGGGAATAATTCCAGGTCCTTGGTGGTTACAGATCCCCCAATTTGCCTAGGAGGTTCACTTGGATTTCTGCTATTCCTTCAGTGTAATATAAAGAGTAAATAGACACTTAAGGCTTTTTAAGACTAGAACTGAGGAAAACTCAAGGGTTTATAAAGAACATTAACTGAGTATAGGGTTAGCAGATAAAATAAAGGATGCTGTATTAAATTGGAATTCCATATAAGCCACACATGATTTTTTAGTATGAGTATGCCCTGTGAAATAGTGGGGGCATACTTATACTAAAAACAATATTTGTTATTTATCTGAAATTCAAATTTAACACAGCATTCTATATTTTTATTTGCTAAATCTGGCAACCTTAGTAGAGTCTACTATGCCTAATTAATCCTTTCAGCAATTACTGGTAGTGTCATACTATATTTAGTCACACTAGGCATTTTGCTTGTTGATGGGTTAATTTGTAGTTTTTTTTTTTACTTATAAAATATCATATCAATTTAAGCAGTTTTTTAAATGTTCACTTGACAAGGGAAGACAAAGCATACATACATGTTTCTAAAAAGTGTTCATACATTTTTGTGTAAATTGTCTTTGCTTAGAAAACTATTCTGTATTTATATGATTTTATTAGATATAAAATTTAATATTACTTTATTTTACTAATTGGAGAGAAAAATATATTACTGTAAGTAGTAAATATAATTATTTGTAAAAGTCTATCACTGTTTTAAATAAATTCTGGAGGTTTAATATTTTCCACATAACTGGTGAATAGTTTTTAAGACCAAGAAGAGTCCTACAATTGAATGATCGTGAGAACACCTCCCATCTGTACAATATTATAGCAGGCAAAGCCTCTCCATAAATACTATGTCTTTGATTCTCACCATTTTGATTTGTGAGGTTTACTGTAAGACAATTTGTTACATAGATTCTTTTTACCAATAAGAAAATTGAGGTGGCAAAATGCTAAGAGATTTGCATAGAATCATTTTGTGGGAGGACTATTAATACATGTCTGGTAAAAAATATATCTTGTACATTATCCTGACATTAGCCCTCTGCATGCTTACATCATTGAATCCCCTTAGAAACCCCGAGTGATAGAGAAGCAGGTTGCATTTTGCCCTCTTTACAAATAATTAAATGTAGTCATAGAAAAATAACTTGCCCTAGATGACACATTTAATAAATGATGGAACAATGACTTCAGTATGACACTCTGTCAACCATGCCATAAGCAGAACCTTCTTGAAGCATAAATAATCAATCCCTTATTCATCAATTTTAGCAAATTCATAAGTTGTTTTATGTTTCAGAAATTATAAATGTAGTTCTGCCAACCAAGATTTTCTTAAATGTCTTTTTCCCTCTAATGAACTATCACGATTCATTCGAAACTTAGGATATAAAATACAGTATAGGGCCTTGATTAATAATAAATTCTCCCTATGACAGCATTAAATTAAGTGGCAAATGGGCTAAAATTACCTTCCAAATAAAGACTCATAGATTTATAAAGTCAGAGGAATTAGGACTGTACCAAAAGACCATCTAAGTTTTTGCTTCCTCTTAGGATATAGACAGGTGGAAAGAATGTTGCTGCCACCCTAACAAGAAGAAGCTGAGCAATCTACAAAATCATAAATTTGTATATATTTAGAGAGAGCTAAAGATGCAGAACAACCAACTAAACTGAAATCTAAGAAAAGACAGGCTCCTGCCAGGAGACGGGACAGGAGAACTGGCAGGCCTGGAGTAGCTAAGCCCCATGGGGGTAGAAATGGGGCTGACATAGAAGCGAGCTAAGATCGCACCTAAAATATCTAATGAATCATTAATATCAGGGTATGGACTAGCATGAGAGGACAGAACTCCTTGGAGCTGCAGACACAAGGGGAGCATGCAGCCAGACATAGACCCTTCCCCATAGACCTAACCATGCACTCATAATCAAGGTTGGGGGCTGGGTGGGAGAAGAGAGACATCTTCCTTTTTTAGTGGATGCCTTGGAGAGGGGAGCAGAGTCTGCAAGAAAGCTTGAAGCCGTTACTGGATCATTCTCTCCTATCTCCTCTATGAAGCAAAAGCTTTACATTATTTCAGGAAGGGAGACAAACCCCCTTCGGGCATGCACAAGTGAAACAGCATTGAGGCCCAGCGAAGAGAACAAGAAAAAAACCCTCTACACTGGTGGAAGAGCAGGAAATCATCCTGGACCCACACCAGTGGGGCAGAGGCAACAGAAAAGTCTTTCCCACTCAAGACCTCTAAAATACCCAGGGAATTTGGCTGCCAGGAAAGGAGGGACACTATCATTGAGAAAGCCCCAATGTAGAAATGCAGAAATGCAGGGCTTGAGTAAGACAGGGTCTGAACCAGCATAACAGAGAACAATCCCTGAAGGCTGCCACTAGGCTAGCAAGCATGAAGAGACATGTAAATATAGTTTACTACTAGAGGACATGTAAGGGCCTGGAGAGAGACTCCCCTGAGATGCCTGCTGTGTGGCAAAGGCTAAAGCTGACTACGAACAGCAACATTAAGTAAAGTGTTCTTACAGCCCAACCTTGAACCCAAGGAAAAGGAACGCAGAGGGATTTGAAATCTATAGTATGCTGAAGATAACCACAGGAACAACAGAAACAACAACAAAACCTAGTGGATCTCCTCACTAGATTGACTCAATCTACCCACAATAAAGACATAGCTGAAGAAGAGGCACAGCCATTTTCAGGCATAAGTGCTATTCACCTCAGTGTCTACTGTCCTACATTTCATGTCCAGCTTTCAATAAAAAATTACATGATACATAAAAAAGTAAGAAAAAATACACCATCAAAGACAATGCCATCAACATGACCAGATTTAGGTATGACTGAGATGTTGAAACTATAGACAGGGAATTTAAATATATGTACAAACAACCTTGAAAAGATAGTTCAGAGCAAAGGGCAGTCATCTCTTGGCTTGCAAAACATATTGAAAAATGAGGACTTTGAAGATGGCGTCGGGTCTGAGCGGCTGCGCCAGGAGGCAGCGCGATCCTGTGAGCCGTGCGCTGTGATACCAGAGTATTGATTGCATTTCCAAGAGCAGCAAAAGGCAAATAAATCTTTAAACAACGATCCTACATCGACAAACAAGTGACAGCAGGTTCGAGGTTTTGGGGCCGACACAGAAGAGGTCTCCTGAGAGCGCCCAAGCCCGGCCG
>NW_007732254.1:9460-9882 GCF_000696425.1 Galeopterus variegatus | reverse complement strand
AAAAAAAAAAAAAGGACGGCTTTGGGAGGGCAGGTCAGCCATCTCTGTTTGGCGCGGCTCCCTGTTGGGACGTGCTATTTGCTTACCTCGAAATGGGGCACCCCGGGGCCTGTGGACTGGCCTACAATTCCACTCTCCCCGCGGATCTCTGACGGGGCTGGTAGCATGGGGGGCCCCCAGCGTCGGGGGGGCTGGGAAGAGGAGCCCGCCCAGATCGTCTCTCCGCCACACCCTGGGCGTCGGCCCCGGCCACAGATAAACTCCCTCTTCCCGAGAGGCAGATTCCATCTCTCGGGTCCGCAGTTTGGAAGGGCCCCTAACTGACTTCTGGTGGGGAAAGGGGTACGCGGAGTCTCCCCGAGCTACATTGAACTTTGCTAGTGGGCCCTCCGAAAGGGCTGACCCGTGCCGTGGAAAGTCAA
>NW_007732254.1:2473-6188 GCF_000696425.1 Galeopterus variegatus | reverse complement strand
CGGTGACGGGCCATAATAATCATATACAGTGTATATTGACAAAATTAAAAAAAAAAAAAAGAAAAGAAAAATGAGGCATTAGTGGAGATTGTCTCCTGACGATATCTGTCCCTTGTTTATACACTTTCTTGGCTTCTAGTGAAATTTCCAGTAAGTATGCCATTCTGTTGGCCATGCTAATTAATCTGCCTGACAAGCTAGGACCAACTCCATTCAACTTTTATCATACAGCATTTCATTAAAGTTACTATCTACAGGACTTTGAGCAGCAGGGTGAAGCCAGCCAGCAGTATTAAGCTTCTGGAGTTAAACAGCTGGTCTTCCTTAGAAATTCAGGTGGCTTTATTTTTAAGTTTCTGAATTAAGTTTTTCCTTTGTCCTGAGGCATTAATCCAGGTACAGCAGGATGTATTAGTGATTGCACAAACTCCATGTTATCCATACCAAACCTGGACAATGAGTTGAGACAGAACTGAATGCCTTTGAGGATTGAGGTGGTATCTTTGATTACTCAGCTAAAGTCCTTCCCATCTTTTCTAATTGGATGATAACGCCATAGAGATATATACCCAACAGATGACCATAAATGAAGAGTTGGATATCCCTCCAGAAAGCTCGGCTGAGTAACCAATGGTAGTCTCATTTTGGAGAGATCTTTACAGTTATCTGCTCTATGTGAAATTTACTAACAATGTTTCCTTAAACACATCAAAGTCTCAATACCATCTCTGAGGTACAAGTCACTGTGTTTGGGGAAGGGAAGCAAGTTAATGCCTGGCTTCTGTACAAAAAGTAAAGCTCCAAGGGTGCATATGATACCCCTGCAATGAAATATTGTTTATATCCCAAGTATTGTTGAGTATTCCAATTGAGACCTTTCTCAGTAGAAAGGCACAGGCTGGCATCGTCTCCAAGTTAGCCTCATGATAGGTGGGCTGGTAAACCTTAGGATTCCCAGTTCAGTTTAAATACTTGAAGTTAGTCCTTATTTTTGGAGAAATTGTTTGAGGGCAATAAGTTCAACCTCTCATGCTTGTCCACATCACCTCCTGGTTGGCATTCATCTGCCATGCAGAAAGACTGAGTACTGGAACAATACTGAAGATGAGAAGGATAACAGGGGTGTTGACAGATGTTTTGTGTTGAAGGTATAGGAACTGGGGCCAATCCCTATTGTTTCCAGTAGGATACTAATTGTTAAGGCGGATGCTGGTTAAATTGGGTCAGAGCCATCTGGTGGGACATGGCAGACCCAGCAGTCAGTTACATTTAAGATGCTTGCAACAGTTTGGGAGAGACTTATCAGGGCTTTTCATGAATTAATCTTCAGGAGCAATTCTGAAAGTAAAAAATCATTAATATAGCTCTCTCTCCCATAACTCTTAGGGTCTGAGGTGTCCTCTCCATAGGTGCCAAGATTTTTGTCTCTCTCCTTCACCCCAAAATTGATTTTTTTATTCCAAGAGTCACCAGTATCTCCTTTTTGCAATCATCCTCTATTTTCACACAGACCTATTTCAGAAGGGGCACATGCAAGTGGGGCAGGACATTTTTATAAAACCCACAAAGACCCATTATGTTCCCCACTTTCAGTATGTGTGGGCTGCTGAAGGACGACTTGGAGAGAAATGTTATTAAGAATGTGGTCATTATTCTCGTGATATAGGATCTTGACAATCCAACAAGAGAATCTAGGTAGCTAATCTAAAATTAAATTTGAATCATCTAGACCCTCTTTTGCACAGGCTGCTCCCTAGACAGTGTGCCAACCGGGCCTGCCTAACATTGCTATCAATGTTAGACTATATAGATCTAGTCCCCACTCCTTTTATCTTGATCATTACCCAGGAAATGGCCAAAGGGTATGATCTTTTTCAGGGACAGTCACATTCAGTGTCCAAACTGCCTTGCTAAGGAAGAGGTAAGGAGAGTTGATCAGAAATCTTTCCAGGTTGATTTTTGAGGAGATGCTTTCAGTGCTCAAACTTACTAGATACCTGCTGATGTCACACAGCATGGGAGCCCATTGAACGCCTTGACTATCAGCTTTGTTGAGTGAATTGTCAGATTGTAACTGGTTCAGAAGGCTGAAAACATGACACATATTAAGGCCAAGGTTGTGCAACCAGAGTTGTCTGATTGGACAGGAAGAGCACCATGGTGACCCGAAAAATGTTGACAGTAGTGAGGTGCCACTGACAGCCCATAAAAGTTGGTGAAAGGTCTTACTTAATCAATTTGCAAGGCATGAGTGGAAGCCGTGTCTCATGTGTTGTGGCCTTCCTGACTTCCATCCCAGTCTATAATGATAGATGTATTGCCGTGTCTGGTAACATGATGGATCTGGGCAACAGTGATGGCAATTTGTGATGCACAGTCTTGATCAGCAGTTTGATTTTACTCAGTCTTCTCAGAGCACAAAAATCTTATCATGCACATTTACATGAGTAAATAGATACAGTTTGATGCATTGCCCTGATTTATTTCCATAAGTCATGGCTCCAAAGAGGAATATCTTTAATTTACCAGTCTGTAGTTTTCTTCATCAGCTAGGCTATTAGCAACAAGTCAGTAAAAATATAACAGTTCATCAGAGGAATAGTAGCCACAGCCAGGATATATATAGTAGCCACAGCTTTGAGTTCTGTCCACTGAATGGAGTTACCACATCCACTTTTGATTCTGCAAAGCTAATGCTGAGTTTGAATGACTGCAGCAGCCCAACGAGCAACATTGGGTTTTCGCTTAGCTGAATCATCAGTGAACCCAGCCCAAGCTTTTAGGGAACCTCTGTGAATCGAGGACCCCCTTGGAGCCATCTTTTCTTTACATGGAGGAGTGGAGGATAAAGTTTCCCACAGAAAAAGCTGACACTTTTTTTTTTTAATCCTAGATACCTCTGAGGCCAGGGGTGTCTTAAACATACCGCTGATGTTGGACAAGCGAGGCTGGTTGGAGCCTTCCACCCTGCGAGTTACTGAGTCTGAGTTGACAAACACTCAAATGGAGACATCAGGACTTCATGAATCAGGATTTCAGTTTTAACAAGATTCCAGTAGCAAGCAAATAGTTGCTTCTCAGAAAGGGTGGTAGCTGTGTCACAGAGACGATGAGTCTAAACCTAAGGAGTTCCTCTGAGTGGAGGTTGCCTTCCTTAGATAGAGGCAATCATCAGCAAGGTCAAGTCACAGAGACTTGAAGTTCAAAGGAGAAAGGGGTCGTTAGGGGTGTGGGGCCCCAAATGTAGAGAGTGTGCCAAATATTACTGGACAGCTTCCAACACAGTCTGTGGGTTTGGGCCCCACTCAGAACATGCTGATGTGGGGCTTCGCCTTCAAAAAAGACAAGGTAGAATGCTCAGGGGAGGCACATACTGTCCCTGACTCCCAAGCAGTTCAACAGCTGTTGGGCCTTGTTTTGGTGGTGGAAGGCTGAAGTAGCAATTTTTTTCCCTTGATTGTAGGGGCATTGACATTGTGAATCTGCCTATACAGTCTCAGGGAACATTACTCATATAATATCTTCTTGTTCCAGTGGGAAACAATCTTCTAAGGCTGCTTGCTGTACAAACATCCTTGAAAATATCCCAGAAGAAAGGGCCATCAGTGCCTCTGCTCAAGAGAAAAGCAGAATATGAGAGACCCGTGGGGAATGTTCTCTCAGTACCACACACTAAAAAGGGTGCATTTCATATCATGCAAATTACATCTGATTG
>NW_007732254.1:0-1214 GCF_000696425.1 Galeopterus variegatus | reverse complement strand
GAAGAATCCATGAGAAGGAGGAAAGTTCCTGTCATTTTCTGCATACTCTGAAAGTCGATATTTTCTTTAAAATAAAAATAAATTATTCTAGATTGCTCTACAGGAAAAGGGTTCATGGGTCTTTGCCTCATATCAATGGTTCTCAACTCAGGCTGCATATAAGAATTACCTGGAGAGCTTTAAAAATAATGATGCTAGACTCCATGCTTACAGATTCTGATTTAATTGCTCTGGGGTGGGGCCTATGTGTTGGTGTTTTTTTAAATTCCCCAAGTTATTCCAGAGTTACAGCCAGGATTGAGAGCCACTGGTCTATGCAATGGAATATGCTGCCATGTAATTGTGTTTTAGCTTCTTGGTCTAGGAGAACATTTTAACACAGAACCTTTAGTATTATTTGACTATATAAAAAATAAAAGTGCACAAAACAATTTAAGAATTTTATGGCTTTGACTTTAAGATTCAAAATGAAAGGTGAGACTCAAAATATGTCATTAATTTATTTCAGCAATTTTTAATTTTGAAGGTAGAGGTGAAAAATCAGAACCATCTGGGTCATTTTTTCAAATTAAAATAGCCATGTTCCCAACAGCAGTCTAATATCTGGAAAGGCATGTGAGTGCGGGGAGGGAGAAATGTATAATTTCAAAAAGTTCTCCAGATGATTCTGATTTCCACCATGACTGTAACCACTCCATTTTTTGTAGAAAACCACTGGTTTACCTCTTTTGTTTCTAGCTTGCCAAAGAAGTTAGATATATGTTACAGTGATCAGTGGTCAGCCACAAGTCTTTACCCTCTTGTTATGTGATCAGGTTAATCATTCAGGAAGCCTCAAAATACACGTCTTACAAGAGGAACACTATCGGCTGAGAAAGACACCACAAATTAGAGCAATCTAGGCACAGAAATAGCCAGAAACTTTCCTATGCTAAAAAAAAAATAATTCATTCTAGGAGCAGCTACAAACTTGTACTTACCCTTGGAAATATAATATAAACTTTATATAATGAAAAGGAATCATCATAATAGTTAAATTAAAAGTATCATATTCTGGAACTTGCATTTCTCAATAGAATTTTTGACTAACCTAGATAAAGCCACAAAATAAGTTTAATTACTTTTCAACTTAAAAAAAAAGTTTCAAAACTTTCTTTCTTTGAATACATTATGTGTATGCCTTGCTCAGAGAAATAAGTAGGAAGTGACTCCCT
>NW_007732253.1:147596-155147 GCF_000696425.1 Galeopterus variegatus | reverse complement strand
AAAAAATACAATATCTGAGTTGAAAATTCACTAGAGGTGTTCAACTGCAACTTTGAACAAACAGAAAAGAGAATTAGTGGATATGAAGACAAATCATTGAAATTATTGAATCTGAGGAGCAAAAAGAAAAAAGAACAGAGAAAAGTGCACAGAGAAAAGCCTAAGGGATTTACAGGACATCTTTTAAGCAGACTATTATATGTATCGTAGGATTCAAAAAAAGAAGAGAGAAAGGAACAGAAAAATTATTTGAAGAAATAATGTCTGAAAACTTCCCAAATTTAAAGAAACACAGGTATCTTCAAATTCCAGGAGCTCAACAAAGTCCTAGTAAGATAAATAGAGAGACCCACACTGAGACACATCATAATCAAACTACTGAAAATTAACAAAGAATCTTAAAAGCACTGAGAGAAAAATCGACCTCATCACTTGCAAGGAAACTCTAGTAGAATTATCAGTGGATTTCTCAGCAGAAACCTTGAAGGTCAGAGGCAGTAGGATGATATATTTAAAGCACTAAAGAAAAAGAAAACAACATTGTCAACTTAGAATTCTTTTTCATAACTGTCCTTCAAAAATGAGGGAGAAATTAAGACATTCCCAGACAAACAAAGCTGAAGGAGTTCATTACCACTAGACTTACCCTACCAGAAATGCTAGAGAGTCCTTCAAGTTAAAAGTAAAAAGATGCTAGAGAGTAACTCAAAATCATATGAAAATACAGTTTTCCAGCAAAAGTAAATACATGGACAAATAAAAATAATAGTATTATTGTAATTTTGATATGTAACTCGATTTATATTTTTTACAGTATCTAAAAAGTAAATACATACAATTATAAATCTATATAAATGAATACACACTATATAAAGATGTAATTTGTGACATCAGTAACATGGGGGGGCTGTAAAAGAATAGAGTTTAAATATGCAACTGAAGTTAAATTGGTACATAGAAAAATCCTGGAGATGGCTGGTGGTGATAATTACACAACAAGAGTGTATTTAATTGTATAGAACTGTGAAAGAAAGTGAGCTGAGAGGCCGGGTACTGTTTAAGGCTTTATTAAAGAAAGAAATCTGCTGGGCTGTGCTCAAAGTGGAAGGCAGCCGAGGGCTGCCCTGAAAATGGTGGACAGCACTAGGTGTGGGGGAGGTAGAGCTTATATAGTGTGCCAAGGGCTGGCTGATACCATAAAGGAGGGTCATTATGCTAATGTGGATCGGGGTGGGGAACTGCGTCCTTGCAGAAGCACAAGGGGTTTCTGTTTAAGTCAGGAGGCTTCTCGTAAAGGGAAGCCAGGAGAGGCTTGGTGCTGGAGTGAAAGATGAGGCTGGTGGCTATTTCATGCTAGTGCTTATTGTGTGCACAATGGCACTGGCCACATCCAAAATCCATCAAACTGTACACTTAAAAATTATTGACATGATAATTTTTACGTATGTATATTCAACTACAATAAGACAAAGAAAAATGTATTTGGATTTAGCTAATTCCTTATACTATGGCTTCATAAAAAAAGAAACATGACAACATAGTATAAAATTATGCACATTTAAGTTGTCTCAACAACATATCAGCTAAGCTCTCACACTGTTGGGAAACTAATAGTACTGGCAACAAATGAACCATCACACAGTCCTCCAGAGGAAATGCAGGGTAAAGTGATGGAGCTGTCATACTTGCTGCATGGGTGACAGCCCTAGGCCCTCTGTCAAAATCATGCTGCCCTCTTGGATCATTTTCGTGTCTGTTGCCCATGTGTCATCCCCAGTTTCAAATGGCTGGACAAATAATTAGTTTTCCCAACACAGAAATGGAGTGTGCAATCATTCTCCTGCAACAAACTCTCATCATCACCATTTAGCTGTGATCTTACTGTCATAAGATCAGGTGGTACCAAATGAGACAAGATAAAAATTGAGAGACTGCAATGCATTAATTAGCTTATGGGAGAGTTGAACAAAATAGATAAGTTAAATTTTAAGTTGAATGGAATTGCCAAGTTTTCATGTATTTAATGACATAAGTTTTTACATATTTTTTCATGTTCTTATGTAGGGGGAAATTTTAGGTCCCTTTAGGTGGAATGTTCATTCAGCAAAGATGAATAAAGCTACCGCCCTTGTTAAAGCCTCCTCTAAATTTCCATGCACCTTTTAATTTAGAGGTAGCTAGCAAATTGTTGCTCTGGGGTAACAAAGACATCGTTATCAGTCATCTTTAAATATTCATTAAAACTACAATGGGATACCATAAGAACAGTTAAAACAAAAATCTATGATAATTACCAAGAGTTGGTAAAGATGTAGAACTCTAGAACTGTTAATACTATGCCAGTGGGAATGTAAATTGGTACAACCATTTGGGAAAGTAGCAGTACCTACTAAAAAAAAAATAATAATAATAAAGCTCAAGCCATATAAATGTGATTGTACCCAAGAGAAATTTTCACATACATATCCCAGAAGACCATTTATAAGGATGTAAGATCCACAAACTGATTATGATGAAATACATTGAAAATTAAACTATAGCTACATGTAGGAATCTCACATACATAACATTAAGATCAAGAGGCCACACACAAAACAAACTCTATTATTCCATTTATATAAAACTCAAAAACAGACTAAATAATCCATAGTATTAGAATTCCAAAAAAGAGTTACCGTACAAAGGACTGGGATTTGTGATGTAGAAAGAGTAAAGAGCATCTGCAGTGGTGTTGGTTTTGTTCTATTTCCTAATCTGAGTGATATTACACAGGCTTGCAAACACTGAAAATTCATTGAGTTCTTCATTCATGATTTGTGCACTGTTCTTATGTATAGCTTAATAAAAATATTTACTTAAACTATGACATATGGTTATTTTACATATGAAAAAATGAGACTGATAAAAAATAAACATCGCTTATTATTTCACTGGTGTATTGACTTTGATTTTTTTTTTTTTTTTTATATATATGTTCACACAAGAACAATTACTCAGTATTGATAGTTTTTCTAGGTTAACACAAATTATCACACCTGGTTAAGGAAAAAAAGAAAACCTGAATAGACCAATCACCATCGAAGCATGAGGCATTAAAAACAAACAAACAAACAAACAAACAAAAAACGATCCGATCCAAAACGATCCTTTGTCTGGGTTTACCATTAGGTTGTCCTAACTTTAAAAATCTCAGACCACAGCAAATAATTTCTAGAATGGTAAAAATCTTTCCATTAATTTCTTTGGCAAGATTTTTTTCCCTTGTGATTGCTCTGCTAGTGCTTCCTTTTTACTTATTCTGTTTTCTTTTTTCAGTAAAAAATTACCTACAGATTTAATTTCTGCTTTCCACATTGGTTTTTCTTTTTCTCTCATTGTTTTCATCATTTGTCCTTACCCTCTGAAGTTCAGAAGAAACTGAATACTTTTTCAGTTTTTTTCCCCACAAATTTGATTTGTTGACTCCAAAGGCAGATTTACTTCTTCTGTTACATTTTCTGTTTCCTTTCAATTGCTTGTATTTCAGTTTATTTACCCCTATGGCTTTCATTTCTGAGTCACTCAATGCATACTTAAGGGTGGCAAACAATTTTCAAAAATATGTTTTTCTAGTTTCTGTACTAACTCATTGTTCTTCATAAGCTCTTCCTCTGAGGCTTTCATTTCCCGTGTCAAGTAATCATTATCCAGATCCAGTCTGGCTTTGATGGTCCTGTGGTCACTGTTTACTGATCTAGGACTGTGATAAAATCTATTGAAAACTAGGCTGTAGGGTTTTCTAACAAACAAGTGATAAGACTGACCCTTAACCCCAGGATCTACTGATAGTAGGTTTTTAGCAGAAAGCTTCTAAGCTTCACAGTTGAAGAGTAGATTGTTCTGAACAACCTCAGGGCCAAATTCCAATGAGTAGCTGGCATTCAAATAAAGCAACTCTGCTAGAATGTTGGTGGACCATCTTCATTCCCTACTGTCTGGTCTTCTTACCTTGATCAGAAAGAGTATTATATACTTCTAGTCTCTATTCCAACTATTGTTATACCTACAATGCCTTTTGAGACTATCTCTTTCTTTCCTTGGATGTAATGCATTATTCTAAGTTCTTTCTTCCTTTCTTCCATTCTCAGAGGGAGCAGAAGAGATAATCCCTAAGTGAATACACAAAGGTACTTCAAAAAGATTGTGGAAAAATAGAATTAAAATGTAATATGAATCATTCTATGATTTTTTTGAAGTACCCTCATTGTTGTAATGTCATTGACTGAAGAGAGGTGTGCAGGTATTCTTGAGTGACACAAATCTTGGATCTCTGAGTCAGGGGGCAGAAAGTAACAGTAGCACAAAATTTTTCTACATTATTTGAACAACAGAGAACTGATTAAAGCTAGAAAACTAAAGTAAAACAAAAGAGAATAAAACCACAGATTTGCTCTACTTCAGACTGTGAAAGTCTCAGTTTCAAATGTTGTCTTAATTTTTGAAATTTCTTTGTGTCTTTGGAGCCATTTTAAGCTGCATCAAGCACTGTTAATCTGGTAGAGCTTGAAAACAAACAAACAAAAACTTATTTCTGGCATCTTAAACTATGATGAAAACCATCCCATCAGCATCATTTGGAGAAAAACTCAATCTTCTTCTAATATTTACTCACACTCACAAACAAAAGCTATTCCTGAACATCTATGCAATATTACTTTGACACAGATGGTAAAATAGTTATTAATAAAATGGTACATATAAATATTTGGATCCATTTCAATAGAACTGAGAAAGCCACAGAACCATCTTAGAAAGTAAATTTTCACTGCCTTAATGTGTATTTCACTTTGCACCAAAAGTGCCGCAATTTTCTTTAGTAGTTTTTGAAATGAACAAGAAACATTCATTTTCAAGCCCTTTCAATGTAGTGGGGAAATGAGTTCATTTTCATTTCATAGCAGGCCAAGATCCACTTTTATTTCTTAGACTTGTACACAGGTCTGCATACTGCTTGGGAACTGACAGGGCCCAGTCTTTTAAATACAATTTAATTTCTCTTTTCAAAGAATAAACAAAATAAAAGGAGAAAAAACATAAAAATTATCCTCAGTAAGTCTTTCAACTATATATCACATATTGCATTTTTTAGAAGTCTTGATGTAAATAAATTTAGAAAAAATTATTCCTGTAGACATCAAACTCTTTTTTTCACTTTTTGTGTCAATTATTTTATATAACTCTTTTACAATCTTTTCTCATTGTCACCTTTCTTGTACTAGTTTCATTTTAACAATTTGGAATTCATTCTTCTTGCTCCTTAGGCCATAAAACAGGTTTTTTGCTGTATGTTGAAGCAATATGGAACAATATGAGAAGACTTGGACTAGAAGGCCTAGGAATGAGTGCTACATTTGTCCATTACTACCTCGATCAGTGCTGTATGGTTTACTGTCTGGTCTGCAGGCTACTGTAAGTCTGCAAACACTAACTGGTCTGCACCATGAGTACTATGGAAATTGAAAGAAAGCATTAGAAACTTTTAGAGAAATGTGGTAGAATATTTTTGTGTTTGTAGAATAATGATCAATAAGAATTAAAATATATTTTGTCTACCTTTTTATTTCACTTCTCTAGCAATTAATTTTCAGTAATTTTACAAAAACATTCAGTCTGAAATGGATTAAAAATAATCTGACCATTAACCATAGAGATTTTGGGAGCACTGAGAACTAAAATATCCAGTGAGCCAGTTAGCTTCTCAGAATGTTATTCCTGTATCTGTAAAATTATAATGATCTCTACCCTGTCTTCTTTCTAGAGTGTGTGAGTCCTAAAAAACATTACATATTCATAGCTCACCCAACGGCCTTGAACCCAGGCAGGGGGGGAGCTCCAGGCCCCGCTCCTTTGCCCTGAACTGGCTCTGAGGAGGGGAGCCCACCAGAAACAGCTGGCAGCAGCACCAGACAATGGAACCATACCACGTGACTCCCTCATCCTGCCACCTTGGACCCAGGCAGGGGGGGAGCTCCAGGTCCTGCCCCAGGGCCCTGAACTGGCATCACGCAGGTGAGCCCCCTGTGCCAGCCAGTGGAACAGCTGCTCCATGTGGTTCCCTCACCCCACCACCTTGAACCCAGGTCGGGGGGAGCTCCAGGCACCTCTCCTGTGCCTTGAACCAGCTCCATGCAGGGAAGCCTGCCAGAAGCGGCCGGCAGCAGCACCAGACAACAGAACCGGGTGGCTCCACAGGGCTCCCTCACCCTGCTGCCTTGGACCCAGGCAGGGTGGGAGCTCTAGGCCCCACCTCCACACCCTGAACAGGCACCACACAGGTGAGCCCACCGGGAGCAGCTGGCAGCTACACCAGCCAGAGGAACTGCAGCTCCACACAGCCCCTCATCCTGCCTCAGACCAAGTGGGGAGCACCAGCCTACGGTTCTGACCCACTGAGTTTGGCCCAGCAGAACTCCATGTGCTAGAGGCTCATTCTACAACCACAGAGTCTAGAACAGGAACCAAGGTAGTTTAACATAACCACCACCACACCTACTGTCAAGCAAAAACAATTCACCCCCCACAGTAGCAACCAAGGCCACCCTGCAGCCAACCTCGTGTAATAGAAGAAGCAAACCCCCACCAAATGACCAAGCATCAGCAAAAAAACACTAGAAGCACAAACAGTCAAGAAGAAATGACACCATCAAAAGGATACAGTAATGCCCCAAAGTCAGACTCCATGGAACAGGGAATCCTTGAAATGTCTGAAATAGAATTTTGAGCAATGATATTAAGAAAACTTGAAGAAATAAAGGAAGACTCAATTAGAGAACACAATGAAACAAGATAAAACATCCAGAATATGAAGGAGGAAATCTACAAAGAGATTAATACCATAAAAAAGAGTGTAGCAGAACTTCTAGAAATGAAAGAATCAATGAAATAAAAAACACAACTGAGAGCTTGAGCAGCAGGGTAGAGCAAGAAGAAAGAATTTCAGAGCCTGAAGATGGTCTTTTTGAAATAAGTCAGGCAGACAAAAAAATAAAAAGGAAAAAAGAATTTAAAATAATGAGGAAAACCTACTAGAGATAGTAGACAACCACAAGTGCTCTAACATTCGAATTGTGGGTATTCCTGAAGGGCAGGAGAAAGGAAAAGGTATTGAAAACCTACTCAAGGAAATAGTAACAGAAAACTTCCCAGGTGTAGAGTGAGATACAGATCTTCAGATCCAGGAAGCTCAAAGGTCCCCAAACAGATTCAACCCAAAAAGATCCTCCCCAAGACATATTATAGTTAAATTCACAAAGCTCAAAGACAAAGAGAGAATTCTACAAGCAGCAAGAGAAAAGCATCAGGTCACTTATAGGGGAACCCCCATCAAACTAACAGCAGACTTCTCAACTGAAACCCTGCAGGCCAGAAGAAAGTGGAACAATATATTCAAAATACTAAAAGAAAAACACTGCCAGCGAAGAATTCTTTACCCAGCAAGTCTCTCCTTCAGAAATGAGGGAGAAATAGTGTATTTCCCAGATAAACAAAAATTGTGGGAGTTCACGACCACAC
>NW_007732253.1:145474-147240 GCF_000696425.1 Galeopterus variegatus | reverse complement strand
TAGGGGAACCCCCATCAAACTAACAGCAGACTTCTCAACTGAAACCCTGCAGGCCAGAAGAAAGTGGAACAATATATTCAAAATACTAAAAGAAAAACACTGCCAGCGAAGAATTCTTTACCCAGCAAGTCTCTCCTTCAGAAATGAGGGAGAAATAGTGTATTTCCCAGATAAACAAAAATTGTGGGAGTTCACGACCACACGACCAGCTCTGCAAAAAATTCTCAAGGGAGTCATTCATCTGGAATCTGAATAATGGTGACCATAATCAAAAATACACAAGAAAGAGCAAAATCCCACAGTTAAAACAAAAATGCCAGCAAGAAAGAGAAAGAAGCTAAAGCATCCTGCCTTAAATTCCCAACTCACATTGAAGAAGAGAAATAAAAGGGGAAATAATGATCAAAAGATATTTAAACCACCTAAACAAGTAGCAATTAAATGACAGGAATTAAACATCAACACTTTTCAATAACTACCCTGAATGTGAATGGACTAAATTCCCCATTCAAAAGACACAGACTAACTGACTGGATTAAAAAGCTAGACCCAAGTATATGCTTTCTTCAAGAGATCCACCTCACTTGTAAAAATACTCAGACTAAAAGTGAAGGGATGGAAAAAGATATACCATGCAAATGGAAACCAAAACTGAGCAGGAGTAGCCATTCTTATATCAGACAAAATAGACTTTAAACCAAAAAACATTAAAAAAGACAGAGGCCATTATATAATGATAAAGGGAACTATCCAGCCACAAGACATAACAATCACAAACTTGTATGCACCCAATTCTGAAGTACCCAGATATATTAAGCAAACATCCTTAGACCTAAAGAAGTAGATAGGATCTAATACATTAATAGAGGGTGATCTGAACACCTCTCTCTCAGTATGGGACAGGACTTCCAGGCAACAAGTCAACAAAGAGACACAGGATTTAATCTACACCCTAGACCAACTGGACCTGGAAGATATATACAGAACATACCAACCAACAGCTAAAGAATACACTTTCTTCTCATCAGCTCATGGTACATTCTCCAGGATAGACCACATATTAGGTCACAAATCTAGTCTCAGCACATTTTAAAAAATTGAAATCATTCCAGCAATCTTTTCAGACCACGATGGAGATAAACAATAAGCAAATCACTGGAAGCTATACGAATACATGGAAAATAAATAATAGGCTCCTGAATGACCTACGGGTCCAAGAATAAATTAAACAAAAATCAAAAAAATTCTGGAAATTAATGAAAATAATGATACATCATACCAAAACTTGTGGGATACTGCAAAAGCAATTCTAAGAGGCACATTTGTTGTAGTAAATGCATATATCAAAAAAAATGGAAAGACTCCAAATAAATGACCTAATGCCATGCCTCAAAGAACTTGAAAAACAACAACAATCCAAACCTAAAGGCAGTAGATGGAAAGAAATAATTAAGATCAGAGCAGAACTAAATGAAATAGAGACCCAAAAAACAATAGAAAAGATCAACAAAACTAAAAGTTGGTTTTTCGAGAAGGTAAACAAAATAGACGCACCATTAGCTAGATTAACAAAAAAAAGAAGAGAGAAGACCCAAATAACAAAAATCAGAAATGAAAAGGGAGACATTACAACTGACACCACAGAAATATGAAGAATCATTGGATACTATTGTAAACAGCTGTATGACAACAAATTTGAAAATCTGGAAGATATGGATAAATTTCTAGACACATACAGATTACCAAGACTGAATCAAGAAGAGATA
>NW_007732253.1:74038-144774 GCF_000696425.1 Galeopterus variegatus | reverse complement strand
ATGAAATCAAACTTTCCCTATTTGCAGATGACATGATGATACTATATAGAGAAATACCTAAAGACTCTATCAAAAAACTCCTAGAGCTGGTTAATAACTTCAGTAATGTTGCACAATACAAAATAAATGCCCCCAAATCAATAGCTTTTATATATTCAAATAATGAATTAACAGAAAGAGAAATAAGGAAATTAAGCCCATTTACAATTGTCACCAAAAAAATATGATACCTAGGGATCAATTTAACCAAGGAGGTGAAAGACCTCTACAATGAGAATTACAAAACACTTCTGAAAGAAATTAAAGAAGACACAAAGAGATGGAAAGCTATTCTATGCTCTTGGATTATAAGAATTAATATTGTGAAAATGTCTATACTACCCAAAGTGATCTACAGATTCAATGCTATCCCCATCAAAATACCAATGACATTCTTCACAGAAATGGAAAAAAGAATCTTAACTTTCATATGGAAAAACAAAAGACCCTGAATAGCCAAAGCAATCCTGAGCAAAAAAAAAAAAAAAAGCAAAGCTGGAGGCGTAACTCTGCCTGACTTCAAATTATACTACAGAGCTGTTGTAACCAAAACAGCATGGTACTGGTATAAAAATAGACATTCAGGGGCCGGCCCGGTGGCGCACTGCTACAGCGTGCTGCTTGGGAGCACGGCGGCCCTCCCGCCGAGGGTTCGGATCCCACATACAGACCGGCCGCTCACTGGCCGAGCGAGGTGTGAGCGCAACACCGAGGGTTGCGATCCCATCGCCGGTCCCGGTCCGGTACGGGCGCGACACTGAGGGTTGCAATCCGTTGCCGGTCACAAAAAAAGACAAAAAAAAAAAGCAAAAAAAAAAATAGACATTCAGACCAGTGGAGTAGAATTGAGAACCCAGAAGTCACTCCTCAAGCTTACAGCCATCTGATCTTAGACAAAGGCAACAATAATCTACATTGGGGAAAAGACTGCCTCTTCAATAAGTGGTGCTGGGAAAACTGGATATCTATAGGCAGAAGAATGAAACTAGATATGCATCTCTCACCATACACTAAAATCAACTCAAAATGGATTAAAGACCTTGGTATAAGACCTGAAACTTTAAATTTCTAAGGGAAAATACAGGTGAAACACTTTAGCAGCTAGGTCTGGGCACAGGCTTTATGAACATGAGCCCAAAAGCACAAATAGCAAAAGAAAAAATAAACAAATGGAACTATATCAAACTAAAAAGTTTCTGCATAGCAATAGAAACAATCAGCAAAGTAAAAAGACAACCTACATAATGGGAGAAAATTTTTGCCAACTATGCATCTGACAAGTTACATAAAAATTAAGCAATTATACAGTAAAAATGTAATGACCCAATTAAAAAATGGGCAAAGGAGCTGAATAGACATTTTCAAAGGAAGACATATAAATGGTCAACAGATACATGAAAAAATGCTCAACATCACTAGTCATCAGGGAAATGCAAATTAAAACCACATTGAGATACCACCTCACTCCAGGTAGACTGGCTATAATAAAAAAGATAGTGAATAACGAATGCTGGCAAGGGTGTGGAGAGAAGGAAACACTACTGCACTATTGGTGGGACTGTAAATTAGTACAACCACTTTGGAAAACAATTTGGAGGTTTCTCAAACAACTACAGATAGATCTCCCATATGATCCAGCAATCCCTCTTATGGGTATATATCCAGAGGAATGGAAATCATCATGTCAAAGAGTTACCTGCACTCCCATGTTTATTGCAGCTCTGTTTACAATAGCCAAGATATGAAACCAACCTAAATGTCCATCAATAGATGATTGGATAAGGAAACTGTGGTATATATACACCATGGAATTCTACTCTGCCATAAAAAAAATGAAATACTTCCGTTTGCAACAACATGGATGAACCTGGAGAAACTTATGTTGAGTGAAGCAAGCAAAGCACAGAGGGATAAATACTGCATGTGCTCACTTATATGTGGGAGCTAAGAGAGAAAGGAAGGCAGGAAAGAAAGACCACAGTAATGCCTTGATCCAACAGAGTGAGGGAACATTCCTAGGGCTACAAATTGGAGTTGAGGGGAAAGGGGGAAGGGGAGGGAGATTGGGGAATAATTGGGAGGGGACAAGGGGTACAAAAGCAATTTCTGGTAATGGGTATGCCCCCCAGTATGACATCCTCACATCATGGACAGGAGTGGGGATGATTAGCTTTGTATCTCATGAATATTTGTAATAAATAAATAAATTTCAAATAATTTACATATTCATAAACTACTTATAAATGACAAGTCCTCGCTTAAATATACAGTCATCATATTCTGAATAATAATCATTTGGGAAGTAGCATGCCATCTCAGCTAAAAGAAGCTTGGCATATATTAGATACTCAATAAATGTTTGTTAACATTATGAATAAATACAAGAACAGAAACTCTGGCATTGGACAGAACTGCATGCAAAAAACTCTCAGGGAGCAGTGTGTGATTTAAAGGGAAGTCATAATATATTAATAGCACAGTTTCTACGTCTTCTATCTTTAAGCTCTTTCTCTGTGATAAGGAAACTACTGAATTCTTTATATACAGTATATCAGTTAATTTTTAGGAAAATCTAACAGGATAATTATTATACTCTCCATTTTAAAATAAGGAAACTAAAACTCAAAGAAGGTAAGCAACTTTCACAAAGGCATATCGCCTCTCTTTCTATAACAAAGTTGGTGACTTTTCCCCCAGAAAACCACCTCCCTAATGTCTTTTTATTCGTGAGAATAAATTTCACAGGCTACATTTCACAAGAACTCTCATTTTTAAACTGTGAGGATTTTCTGCATAAGAAACAGGATCAACAGATTTCACATCACATAAGAGAAGAGACCCATGGATCACGTTTTTCCACTTACCAGTTTGAATTGTTGAGCTCCTCATACTGGTGGTGGCCACCTTAGCTGGTCTGCTGTGAGTCTTTTCTTATAACCCTATTTCAAGGCTTATAAAAGAAAAAAAAAAAAAGAAAGAAAAAAGAAAAGAAAAATAATGCTTGCTTCTAGAAGGATCTCTGTACATCAATGACCACAACAATTATAATTCTCACTTACATGGCAGCTGTTTTATAAAGCTGTTAAAGAAACACAATATGGATTAACCCACTTCACATGTTTTTTTTTTTTTTTTTCATTTTGAAGGAAAATACGTTGTCAAGTTTATCTTGGAATTCTCAGAACATGAAAAAGTATCTATCACCCAGGCATTCATTAGATTATTTTTTAAATTAAATAGATGAATAAATAAAGCTCATGTTCAAATTCACTCATATATTTGAAGGTCTATGTACTTTAATTCCAGAAGGCAGAAGGTTATTTTTTATGGTGTTGTTTGCAGAGGAGAAGTAAAGAAACCTGAAGTAGAAAGGACTTTTGCTGTGTCAATAAACACAAAAGCTTAAAAAATTTGACACAGATTATTCCTTGTGGTTTTGGAATTTAATAATTTTTGTACAAATCTGAAAATTTATTATCAAAAAGCTTAATTAATACAGGAAAATTTAAGTATAATCAATTGAAAGCTGGAATTTGCTTTTGGAGTAATTGTAAAGTTGAAAAAGGAAATGAGATGTTCATTTTAGAGTTAAAATATGACTTTTCCATTTTCCTGATTAATCTTTTCCTTCCTACCCTACTTCCCAACTTCACCCCAACTGCCTTTGCAATCCACAAAAAAGAGGGAAAAATAAAAGTAAGAGAGAAAGATAAGTTGACAGAGAACAGTAGAAACTTTTCTAGGACAGCTTTCATTCACTCAAAAGAAGTGTCATAAGGTGAAATGGTTTCTTAAAATAATTAGAATGTCAATCGCTTTCCGTGAAACCTCTTATTTATGTATCAGATTTTCTATTTGACATTACTACTTGTGTGACCAATAATAATAGTGATAATTATTATTTATTGCTTACAATGTATCAGGAACTGTACTTAGCATTTTATAGGCATGATCTAATTTAATTTTACAACAACCTTGTAAGGCAGGTATTATTACAGTACCAACCTTATTTTTAAAGATGAGAAAAATGAGGCACAGTTCAATTATTCAGGAGCCACTGCTAGTAAGCAACAGAGTAAGATTTGAACCTTTTCTGGAGCCTACTCTCTTAATTTCCAAGGTATTCTACTACCTTTCAAATGTTACAAAGTGGAATCCTTGATTTCCCCACATACCTTCTTAGGTGTTCCTCCATTTCCTAGGAAATTGACACATCTGCTTTGTACTCTAGCTGTAATGTGGGGATCTTCCTTGATGCTTCCTTTTCCATGTTGATTCTACATGCAAATATAGCTTGAACTATACAGCTCTGTCCTCTCACTCAAGCACCCCAATTGAATCATCTATCACCTAGAATACAGCAAGAGTCTTCTACCTATTCTCGTTGATCCCACACTTGACCTCTTCTACAGTCCATTGCTCGCAGGATTGGACTTTGGACTTTTCATATCATAAATCATCATTTTATTTCCTTGCTTAAAATTCTTCCATGGCTTTCCATTGCTCTTGGTATAAAATCCAACATCTTATTGTGGCCTATAAGTTCTGCTATGAGCTGGCTGCAGCCTGTCTCTCAAACATTATCTTAAGCAGTTCTCCTTCATTTTCCCACACACTCCTACCCTAATGAACCATGGTCTTTAGCATCTAAGGACATTGCTCTTCTAGAAATCAAGCTTGGAATGCTCTTCAGCTTTTAGGTCTCTTACCAATATCACTTTCTCAAAGAGGTTCTTCCTGACTCTCCAAAGTGTCTCTCCTCCCATCACAACCTATAATAATATTTAAATATATATGTTTAATTGTCTATTATCTTTCCTCCCCACTGGAATGTCAGATCCATGTGGACAGGAAAGCAGCACAGAGTGGCACTTAAAAATTCTGCTTAATGACTATATAGATGAATAGATAGATGCTGAAGTGTGTTATAACTAATTATTATTCCTTATTTTTATTTATTCCCTAAAAGAAGACATAAGAATCTTACATTTAAGATGGAAAACCATACAAAAGAGTTATTTTTCATACTCTCTTGTGCATACTTTCTCTTTTGAGATGTTAAAACAATTGCTGTTAGGAAAGTAACACAATAGATTTCTTTATTTATGTTTTCTTTTTTCCTTAACAAGAAGTAAGGTGAAGACCAGAGCTGTACTTGTATGTGTTAGCTTACATTGTTTTCTGAAAACATCCCAACTGTAACACTCTCAGTGTGACATTCAATGGGCAATAACTCAATACACATACTATTAATTATGAATTTTTTTGATTATATATAAGCCAGGGTCAAATATAGAGAGAATTTTAAATCACTTGTGTCTTTTCTGTAGTTCTGACCAATAACAAGCCAAAAAGGAAGACAATAATTGTCAAATAGACCTGAAGTAAGTTCATACAATGGAGCTTTATTATTATTACAGGGTATATAGTTTGGTTTTATTCACACAAAAAAACATGTAAAGACACTGTTAGTTAAACTATCAACATTTGTTTTTTCCTATATAAATTATTCTGCTAAAGCATATGCAACACTGCTAAGCTTTGCTTCTGTATTTATTTTTTTTCTTAGTTTGGTTTAAAGCATTGCTTCTCAAGCTTAAAGTGAGTATGAGTTACATGGAAATTTAACACACATTTTTCAAGCTCCAGATTTTTGATTCAGTGGTTCCAAGGTAGGGATGAAAAGTCTGTATTTATCACAAACTTAGGTTATGCTGATGGTACTGATCCACTGACCACACTTTCGGTAACGAGAAATGACAGGTCTCAGTTTGAGAGGGTTTCAAAAAGGTACGTGAGTCTTAAGTGTGTGCTAAGAAAGAAAGAAAGAAGGAAGGAAGAGAAAGAAAGAAAAGAAAAACCACAGATAGCAGTTTTAGAGGGTTTCATAAAGGTACTTGACTTGTAAGTGTGTGCTAAGAAGGAAGGAAGGAAGGAAGGGAGGGAGGAAGGGAAAAAAAGAAAAGAAAAGAAAAGAAAGACCACAATAATATGTTGATTTTTCAGAAGGAGAGAACAAATCTATTGTTACTAAGGGTGGGGGGAGGGGAGGACACGGGGGTGAGAAGAGATTGGGTAAGGGGTCTAAAGAATAATTAAAATTTGTAATAATAAACATGCTAATTATATTGATTTGATCAGCACATGTTATACACAGGTGATGGTAGTCAACATCATACCCCCCAAAATGCGTATAATTAATCATACTTCAATTAAAAAATAAAAACAAAACCCAAAAAGGTACTTGAATGATGTGCATGTGTTTAATACTATATTTGTAACCAAAATTGCTATAGCAAAAATATTATAATTGTAACCAATGACGGTTTTTTTTAAACTTACATTTTTCCTTTTCCAACAAATGTCATTATTGTAAGATCGATAATACACCTTTAAGTAAGCAGTTAGTGAATCTTACATACTTATGCTCTTATTTGCTTTGTAATTTTTAAAAGAATTCTGAATAAATATTTTCCTTCCTTTGAAAATGTGTGCATCTTTATGTTACATAGTGCAAGCTCCCTTAAATTTAACGGCATGTAAAATAAATGAAATATTGGCTTCTTGTCACTGGCTAATACAATTTTAGATAACTTGCTTTCTTCTGCATTTTTTTCTACATTTCCAGTATCTTTTACCTTACACATTTTTGCTACCATTTAAGTTCTACAATATACCATGCTCAATATATGTACTTGTATACTTTCATGTACATATATATAGGATGTTATCTCATTTAATTGGAAAATTGATAAAAATGTTTATAAAATAGTTATAAATGCTTATAAATAGTTTTAGGAATGTACTAGTGGATAGACACTATATTAGTGCCTTCCATACATTAATCCATTTAATCCTCATTTAAAAAAATAAATTAGTAATATGCTGAGTTTTTAGGTGGAGGAATTAGTTTAAGGTTATATGGTTTACAAGTGTCAGACCTGAGAATTGTAAAAGAAAATATAACTTTGGCATGCATAATTTGCTTCTAATGCTTGCTAAAAATAAGAAAACATAACTAACACCATTTTAAGTAAGGCAGGCCCTGACACAGCCCTGACACATTGAATTCCAGGAAGGGAGTAAAACAGTAAAACACCACCCGGTTCCAGGAACTGACTGACCAGTTCCTTACCTATAAGGCACCTGGAAGATAAATGATTGAGGAATGCACTGTTCCTTATTGGGGTGCCAGATCACTAAAGTCTACCCATAAATCTCAAGGTGCCTCAGATAACCAACAACTCATCCTGTTACAAAAAGTCTGTCAAAAAACTATAAAAAGCTCCTGTGTTAAGGGCTCGTGGTCGCTTCTGTCCAGGAGACTAAGTGACCCCAGCATGCTGGAATAAAACTCCTCTTGCTTGATTGCAACGGTCTCTGTCTCATGGTCTTTGTGAAGTGAGCCATCCTGTGTGTGTGGGATTTGTGCATGGTGCACGGGTCTTACAAGAATCATATTCAGGTATGCTCAGCCTTGTTTTTATTATCAGAGAGAATTAATATTTTTTAGAGAATGTAATATCTTCCCTGCTAGAAGATATTTTAGGCAGCCAATTACATTATAAGAAAGAACATAGGAATCAACTCTATCCTATATAGTTTATGAAGGAAAAATATTTATGCCCAAATAAGAATTGCTTGCCAAAGCATAGAAAATATCATTATAAATTTCACAGAATAATGAGTTTAGTCCTTGTTTCTAAAATTTAGCAAAAGATCACTTCATTGCTAAATATTACTTGAACTTATCACTGCTAAAGATCGTTCTGAAAGCCTAGGTTTTATCATTTTTGAAAAAGTGAAAGAAAATGACTAGATTTTGAAATAAATGTTTAAGAATGGTGAGCCCAAGTAACAAGCACATGCTTATTTCTGACCTATCTTTTCAGCCAAGTTTCCAAATAGGAATGTATTCCAGGAGCATTTCTCCAAATTCTGTTAAGGAGTCACCATTGATCATACCTATTTCCATTATAAGTACCATTACTGAAGTATGTCTTAATTATTGAAACCACGTCATGTCTTAATTATTGGAACCATGCACATATACACATACAAACACACTTATAAATGTATGTTTACACATACATTTATTTCCTTTTGTGGAAAGCTTAATAGAGTCACTTTCTAAACAGAATTTCAACCACCAAAACAAATTATTATTATCTACTTTGACAGATTACATAATGCTATGACTTCATGTGAGGTATATTTTCAGAGAGTTTACAATCATTGTAGGTTAGTAACGGTTTCACCTTACTAACATTGTAGGTTAGTAACGGTTTCACCTAGATTCAATACCAATTAAGAACTTTTAACAGCACAGGACAGATACATTCTCTGCCCAATAGGTTAGCATGGCCCCTTTCTGAAAGGAGTGTAAGAGCTGGCTAGTTTTCATTTTTTTCATTACTTCTAAGAGCCACCTTATCACCTGAATATTCAAATGCTATCTTCAACCATTTCTTGGAAAGGAAATGCTTAAATGGATACATAATGTAATGCATCTTAACTCTTATTACGTTTGAAAACCAATTATTCAGAGTTTATTCTTTTCAAGGGGAGATGTGAAAACATTCAGAGAATTCATGATGCAAGGCACAAATGTGAAAGTAAAAACAATAGTTTAAGTAAACTTCAAATAGGAGTAAAGAGAAAAATAGGTATAGAAGTGTGTGGAGGTAAAAAGAAGATTCAAAATTCAAGGGGTAACTATTGCTAGGAGGAAGAATCCAAGCATTTTAACACACTTGGGTTCATGCTTAACTGGAATAACCACCTCCTAACTGGCTTCTTAGAGTTCAGATTCATTCCTAGTATAGCTATTCCTCAAATGCTTCCATGCTTCCTATCCAATTTTCTTACTTAATTTTAATTTTTTTTTCTTAATATCTAAACTCTTCTTTCAGGCCTCAATGGCCTTCTATAATTTACAATTTTAGAGTGGGTTGATGGACTTTCCTAAAGAAACAGAGGATGCTGCTACTTCTCTATTTTTATGACTCCCACCATCTCTTGCCTCTGTTACTGCAATGGTTTGTTAACTAAGTCATCTGCCTCAGCAACAGTCCTACCTCCTTTTCATACACCAATCCCTTCCCCAATTTCACTAGATTAAATTCTCTAAATCGAAGCTGGAATATTGTCAACCTATTATCAAAATATTCCTAAACTCCCCATTCCCCACGGAATCCAGGGGTGAGAGGGTGGAATGGAGCCCCATTTCTGACTCCTAAGCCTGGACTCAAAGTCCTCAGCTGCCTTTGATCTTTCTTTTCAGAATAATTTCATACATGCAAATGCATAATGAAAAAGTGTATTGCAAACTGTAAAGATATTTACAACTGGGAGTAAATTCATTCTCAGAATAAATCTGTGAAATTGTTATTAGTATCCATATTTTATAATGAGACAATTGAAACACAGAGATGTTATAATTACCCTAAGCCTTTAGTTAACCTAAGAAATAGTAGAAATCAGGCTTAAGGCTTCTACCTCCAGAAAACTTATTTGTGCCCCGCCCCCCAATTGCATAATTAGCCACTTCTTTGAATACTTTCTTTTCCTTTCACTGAATACAAATTTGTGCCTGTATGAGTATTTCTGTTCAGAGGAACATTCTTCTCAGTCTCTTTATTTCCAAATATTTATCATCTTCCCAAGTCCAGGTCAAATTCTAACTCCTTCTGTTACCTTCAGTGAGAAATGCTATCTCCCTCTGTGTAAGTTTTTAATGTACTTCTTTTACAGAATCTTCCATCTATGCCATTCTTTAAGTTACCTGTGTACCAAGTATTTGTCTTGTTCATTTATAAGCTTTTACTGGGCTTGGAGTATTGGTCCAGTAAAATTCTTCATATCAGACGATATGAAGCCCAGTTAGACACATTTTAGGAAAGATTTTCTACCGAGCATATGCTGCTCTCTTCCAAGATACTTATCACTTGCATACACATTACATAAGAAGAATTAACCAGCCTCGAATACTGGATTTGCACTTCAAAATCTAAAAGTTGCAAAGCATCCAGTCTCATTTTAGCCATATAAGTTTAGGATAGGTAGATTCATTTTATGTAAAACAACCTTTGTTAGAATTAAGATTGTTTCTCCTTAAACCTATTGTCATCATTTGTCAAGATGTCCACTGCCACAGAAAACCTTGCTGATATTCCTATCTCCAAAGCAATGGACTGTCTGCTGATAAAGTGCTTTTTGTGTATTGCAGGTATTTTAGAAATAGCTCTCAGATCAAACTAAATGAGTTCCAGTATAAATAAAGAACCTGAGACACTGCAGACAGCACTCAGCAAGATATTGGTGTGACAGCTAGAAAGATGTGGCATGACCCTCTGCAATTGATGTTTTGTATTGAGTGCAGGATCTAATAAAATGAGTTCCATCATGGAACTTGTGTGCTCAATGAAATCTGTATTAAACTTAAATATGAGCTTTGACTGAAGCTTTACTGAAGGAAAAAAAATGATAAAAACCAAACCATAACTAGAATGTTATCTTGAGGTACATTCAGTCCTCAAAATAACTGTTAAATATGCTCTTTCTATTCTAATCAAAGTGAGGCGTGAAAAAAATACTTATATATGTTGCCTTGCTGTGACATTATTTCAAATACATTGAAACATGACTTTATTTATTCGAAAACCTCTGGCACATTTTACAGTTTGATTCATTTTCTAACACTTTCAAAGCTGTAGTTCATTAAATCATACTTGTTTTATATACGCCTCCCTGAATACCTACTTTAACCTAAAAAGATTGGGGGGAAAAAGGTCATCTTAAATATATTCTATTTCCTTCATGTAGATCAATGTAGACAGCCTCCTAAGGAACTGTATTTTTTCACTGCTGTAGGAGTAGCTTCAGAATCTGGTAAGTTTATGTAGGAAGGAAAAGAAACCACTTCAAGATAACAAGCTAAGCTCTATCTACAACGTGGGCATTTAATCAGGGGTTCTTGTGTCAGCAGTTGCTTCTAGTAGCACGTTCTTTCCTAGAATACTCTTCATGTGAGGGAGGTGAGTGAGAATTGCTGAATGACGTTTGATTGCAATCCCTTTGGATACAGCTCAGTGACACAGATAATCACACAGTCTTCAAGTCATAAGTTCCTCAGGTTGTCCAGTCTATCTCCCACTCAATGTGGGGATACTGGCTTTTGTGACAAGGGGGCACCAATGTAGCTCTCTTGGAACCAACAAATGAGCTGAAGGGATAACTCAAATTGTTGGATAAGTATGTTTATATGGAAGGGAAGCCAGCCTCGTTGGACCTGTCACACATTGGTCCAAGATTTGCCCTCTAGAGCTATTCAACATATATAGAAACCCAGTTTCACATGGCAGCTCTTCAATAACTGCAGGAAGCTATCATTGCCCTGCAGAGGTATGGAGCACCTTTCAGGCTCAACATCACAACCTTCTTGAACACAAAATGACAGCCACATTCCTCACATGACATGTTTGTAGACTGTTCACTATTCTGGTCACCTTATTTTGGATTCACTTCAATCTGTTAATGTCTCCTTTTACAATATATTGAGCACCTGATGGCATTCCTGAAGACTTTAGCAGAAATGGAACACCCTGAGAATAACAGTAAATTTCTCTGGTTTGTGTAGAGTGATAAGGCCTAAACTTAAATAAAATTTCCGTTTCCCAAAAGTGGCCAGAGAAAGAACTGACCCTTACAATATTAATGGATTGAAAGTTGAACTCTGAGCCTAGAGGTGTTACAGAGTGGTGTCAGAGAGTGAAAGCATTGTCTACAGTGTGCTGTCTACAACCCAAAGACAACACTTAAATTAGCTGTCCACATTGTCTGTTAAATCTCCAAAATAGTGAACTGTCTCAGAGGGATGAAAAGAATGCCTGTCAGAGAAAGGATACCTGGGTCACGACTCTCCCCGACTAGCTAAGTAGCCTTGGACAAGTCACTAACATCTGTGCTTGTCAGTTTTTTCACTACCAAGTCAATATATTGACTACATGAGCTCTAAAATCCCATGTAAATGCTAATATTTCCTGGTAAGAAATTTCAACATTTCAAAACTTCTTACTTGTCAGGAATTGTCATGAAGTCTTGTTTTTTACTATAATTTAGTCCAGATTTAAACAGTATTACCCTCAATAAAATCTGAGAAAAGTGGTTCACCAGTTCCCACAGTCTTCCGATTTGCTTATTTGTTGGTGGTTCACCCAGCAGGTTACTTTTGTATATACTGTGAGCATAGCACAGTGCTTGGCAATATGGAAGATACAA
Source organism: Galeopterus variegatus (assembly GCF_000696425.1). Classification (NCBI taxonomy): domain Eukaryota; kingdom Metazoa; phylum Chordata; class Mammalia; order Dermoptera; family Cynocephalidae; genus Galeopterus; species Galeopterus variegatus. Next base: position 132,456 of record NW_007732253.1, on the reverse strand, counting down.
AGGAATATCATCACATTCATTTACCTTGTAGTACTTACTTAGGTAAGTCTTTGAAGTAGACTTACTTAGGTAAATAAGATACTACAAGTTAAAGTCATAAAAATGTAAGTATAAAATAAATGGTGACAACAATAAATAACAATGGAATTCAGAGGAGGGAAAGATCACCATGGTCTGAAAAGATAGAAAATACTTCATGAAGATGGAAGGAAACAGGCAGTTGATGAGGTAATATTTTGACAGCCGAGAAAGGGGAATATCTGTGCACTGGTCAGCATGATCAAGCTTTTAGATAGAGCCATCTATTGCTCTAGAAATTATGCAGCAACTGCATGCATCAACCCAAAACATGTAACCACTGGACAAAGATCCAAACATAGACACAGGGTTTCAGTAGCCCCTGTACATACAACTTTCCACCCTGTCTAGTTAGCATGATATAGCAATCACTCACAAGGCTCTGTAAACCCTACAGGACCTGTGCAACACTTTAACTATCAGGAAACTTGAGAACAGGACGGGCTTTGAGACCTAATATGGGGGTCTGAAATATACTTAGAAGATAGATAAGAAACAAAAGAAAAAAAAAATCTTGGTGTCAACTGGCTTTGGAAGAGGTGATTATAAGAGTCATTATTGCTGAATCAGTTTTTGGCCCCCCCACTGACTAGTATGGTCAAGGTTCATGACTAATTATGGGGCCAAGTGACACAGCTCTGAATGGCTAACTTTTGCAATAGGAGCAAAGACATGAACCTTCAGATTTAATCCCAGTGTATCTGGAAAGACATTGATTTAATATGGATGAGGAGAGCTGATGACATCCTTTTGATGCCTGATAAGGAACCCAGCAGATTTGAGCTATTGAGTCCTGTTGGTAACCTCTTCTAATGATGTGCTTGAGGGTAACACTAGCAATTAACACTAGCCATTTGGCCTATTTTCTTGAAGACAACAGGCACAGAGTTGGCAATTCAAGGATTGTGTGTACCGATTTCTTATACTCAAGTGAAGTAAATGTAGGCTGTTATAGTTGGCAATTTGTGTGTTATAAATGACTGATGGAAAGTAATAGGTGCACAGTAAATATTTACTGAATAATTGAGGTTTGACAAAAAATAGGATTGCTTTGTGGAATTTAGAGAAAGGATGTTTATTGCAATGAGAAAATTGTCCCCTGGAAATTTCCTTCAAGCCATTCTCTCTCCAAAAGAAAATACACATGCGTACATATGTGCATAGATGTGTCCATATGCATTTGAACATTTGTGCATGTGTATTGTTTCCTTTTGCTCAGATTTCCTTTTCACAGGGTGTGCCCTCGTGCCCAGAAGACATCTCCTCCTTTTATATTGAGCACTGCATTGGTGATATTAGGCCTCTAACCAAATAGAGTTTTAATGTCACAAAAACATCTTGGGTTGACTCTCCTTCAACTCATGAAACACAACCCTGAACTCCAAGGAACAAAATACCAAACGTAATTTTAAAAAGAATAAAAAGAGTAGCATAAAATTATAATCTGTGGGCAGAAGACAGATTTATACTCATTCCATGAGGGGGTCAAACATAGAGTCAGACTCTCTTCTGTAGGGTATATGCATTCTCCTTATTAAGGGCATTGAGTTAGTTGAGACAAAGAGAGAAACCATTCAAAATGCTCAGTACCAAGCAGAGAAGGCAGAAGCAATCCCAGAGGAAAATGGCTTCAAGGCAATGTAAATGAAGGTATGGGTCAAAAATGTCAATAGTATATAGAGTAAACAACAAAAAGAAAAGGTGGAATTCTGCATTAGATACAAGAAAGCCCAGATAAAATTAAAATTACTGATCTAACACATAATATTGTAGGGACAGCCACTGGTCCTTGGTGCAGAAAACCAATTCTGCTTGATCCTTTGTACCTTTCCAATAGCAGAATGTCTTTTAAGAGTCTATAGAACATGGGGATTTTTTAATAAACATTCTTTTATGATGGTTTTCCCACCACTGTGATTTAGGAAATGCATTAAAGAACAAATTAGTGTTACCAATTTCTACCCATGAGGTATTCCTGGAATTCAAGTAAGGTGGTTTAGCATAAGCCAATCCTACTTGAACAAGCCTGATAATATTTTAGAAACCACTAAATAGGGTTTGGATCTTATGCATGATAATTCTTATACTAAAATGTTTTTAAGAAAATTTCTCTAAAATCATTTGAAAGCCACATTTTTATGAGAGCCACTTCAATACAATCTTCCCATGAACCATCCTCAACTCCTTCTTTTTTTTTTTTTTGTTTTTTTCGTGACCGGTAAGGGGATTGTAACCCTTGGTGTGGTGTCGTCCGCACCGCACTCAGCCAGTGAGCGCACCCTCCATTCCTATATAGGATCCAAACCCGTGGCGGGAGCGTCGCTGCGCTCCCAGCACTGCACACTCCCGAGTGCACCACGGGCTCGGCCCCTCAGCTCCTTCTTAACTCACATAAAGTGTGTGGGAAATGTTAAATTTCCCAGTGGAAGACTGAGTAAAGTGTACACAGATATCCATAACATATCCCCAAGAAGGACTAATATAAACAGCAGCATAAATCTTAATCTCTCCTGAACTGTGACAACTCAGGTCTGGGAATACAATTAGCTGCATTCAGATTTGATCCTAATTTATTGCTGATGTGGTTTAAATGTTAAATACTGCTTCTGATGCCATTAACCCAAACTTGCTAATTAAGGAGGAAAATTATGAAAAATTTTTTTCAGTTTAATTTACCAAGATGTTCTCTGTCAACATAGGTTATCTATTTGATGAAGCTTCTCAGCTGTTAATATGACCCATAGTGTATAGATTAAAAAGCTAAACAAAACAGAAAAAAATAGCTGTTTGGTCTACTTATAGGGCTCCAAAGTATATTCACATGCATACTCTGAAATTTATGCTAGTAAGTATGGCCCTGCTGACATCTATTTTAAATATATACATATTCTTTCTTACCAAGCCAAATGATAGTCATTTCACTAGGATAAAAAATAAATAAATAAATAAGTGTTTTACCTTTCTCAAGGAGGTATTTTGTTCGTTTTTTTATTTGGCATTTGAAACATAATTGATTGTACATATTTATGGGGTGCAGAGTTGACTATAAGTATTTATGTGTACAATATGTGGTGATCAAATCAGTATTATTAGCATGTTCATTATTACTAATAGTAATCATTTTTTGTATTCACTACCCAATTTCTCCCTAACCTCTTTCCCCTCCCCCTTTCCCACCTCTAGTGACTGTAGATTATTCTCTCCTTCTGAAAGTTCAACAAATTATTATGGTTGTTTGGTTTTTTACTTTCTTTCTTGTAGGACTGGTTTATCCTGGAGGCTTCAGGGACAAAGCCATTCCTTGTCTCGGAGCTTCTAGAGGCTTCATGGCATTCTTTGGCCTGTACACTCCAACCTCTGCTTCTACAATCACATTGCCTTTTTGCCTGTTTGACCTTCCTTCATTCCTCTTAGAAAGACCCTTAACATTATATTGGTCCTACCCATTAATACAGGATAATATTTCCATCATAAAATCCTTAACCTAATGGCATCTCCAAAGTCCCTTTTACCAAATAAGGTAACGTTCACAGGTTCCAGGGAGCAGGACATGGGGATTTTTGGGGGGACCAGTATTCTACCTACTGCAGAGTTGGAGTAAAAGTACTTTTCATTATGCACTCTTTGCGTTATTTCTCTTATTTATTTTAACTATGGCTATATATTAACTTTAAAATAAAATCAAAACTAGTTAAACATTTAAAATTAATTAGAAACCCGCATTTTTATTAGGCAACTGTGATATTTCTAAACCAGCTAGAAGTGCAAGAATTCATTTTTAAAGTGTAATTATTTATACCCCACTTTGTTTCAAATGGGATTTAGGCAGTTTATAAAACAAGCACCTATAGTAAAATAAATAAAATTATTAAAATAATTAAAAAGGGATTAAAGTTACAACAACAAGAAATACCTAATATTGTAATCTTATGAGTTAAAATACTTGCTTTGAATAAATATAAATCTTGGCGGTGGGGTTTCTGACTGCTAAAGCAAAAAGTGAAACTGGGGGGAAATGTTGCATTATTCTTATTGGTGGCAAATGAGCAAATATAGCAAATCATAAGGAGGAGATAGATTTTTTCAGTACTGAACTCTATGGAAAATTTCTCATGTGCGTCATTGTTTGTGAGTACTTAATGTTGCTGCAAATGAAGTCTTCAAAAACAATTTTACATCAGATTTCAAAATTTTAGTTTCAGCTCTCTCTGCTACAATTCCCAGTGGAAGCAGACATGAACAGGAATGTTCTATGGAAAGCTGAATTCCATTAGGTGCTATGTATCTTGCATGTGCCAGTGAGAGTTAGTGGGGAAAGGGAACAACATCTGATCAATCTGAATGAGCTATCCAGTCTCCCAGTTCTAGAGTCTTGGGGGGAAAACTCATTCTGGCAAACAGATAAAGCGTTAACAACATATAGCATTAACTCTTATGCTGAAAATATGAAAGTTTTGTGCTAGCCTGGAGCAGAGTTTTAGAAAGAATCCAAAACTGCTGGGTATAATATAAATATTATATATAATACATTATATATAATATAACTATATGGGTATAATATAAATGCTACTACGATCGTAATGAAGGATATGCTGTTGACAACCTAGGACTGCATAATGCAGTTTCAGGTTACAATAAAATACCACATAGTTCTGTTAAGCTTTATTTCGTCATTCCCGAAATACTGACAGCTGTTAATTATTCCCTTTATCAGAGAAGATGCATGGGATGGCTTCAACTAAAGAGACTCTAACCATCAATGAGTCTCTGAATTCCAACCATCATTAGAGGGACTGTTAAAATGTCGCTATGATATAGAATGCTAGCAAAGATCCTCCATCTGTCCGGAGGGAAGAATTCAATAAAGGCTAAACTGAAAAGGATTAAAAAAAAAAAAAAAAGTGACGAACTAACTCATTACTCAGCAATTACTGTAAAAATAATTGCAGCTTGTCAGGTTCCATAAATTTACATAAGTATTGACCCATTGCGTTGGTCTAGGTACGAATAATAGAAAATCCAAAGGACTCTGACAGATAGAGGCTTATTTTTCTCAATTCTCTGGTAAATCCTTAAGGAAACAGAGCCCCTTCTCCTCCTGATCCATAGTCCTTAGTTTGTGTCTTTTGTCCTATTATATTTCCAGGCAATGATTTGCATTTCCAGATAGCCCAAATGAGAATGATCAAAGAGAGAACAAAGGCAAAGTGCTTCTCCTTATGAGGCTTTACCTTTTTATTCTAGAAGGGAATCCCTTTGTTAATACTTCCACCTACATTTTTTCCCACCACAACGCAACGCACAACCATCTCTCACTTCCAGGGGATCCAAGGAAGGAAGTATTTATAGCTGACATGTTGCTTCCAAAATCAATATTAGAAAAGATGATATTTGGTAGGCATCCAGCTGAGGATATTACAGACATCTAAAGAAGATATGACAATAAATTATTGGAAATATATTAGTAAAAGTAGTTCCTACCTTTACCTGTCTCTCCAAAACTTTCCCAGCTGTTTGAAAGTAATTAAAGTTAGTAATGTAAATAGTTAACATGTCATTTATTTGAAAAATCACTCAACCAAAAAATATGTAACAAAAATCTATTAGAATCCTTGAATTATGGAATCAAGGAGTATTGAATTGAAAATGAATACTAATAGATTTTTAGGCTAACCTGATCAGTAGGTGACCAGTACATGGGAGATATAAGAACATAGAGATATAAGACAATCATAAGATAAAAAAATACTAAACCATGGGTAGAGATAAAGGTGAGCATTGTAGAAAGACCAAAGTGATCGAGAACTCACAATTTCACTCAAAGACTTTTTTTGTACCTTAAATTTCAGAAGGAAGACTACCATATGAGGATTTAACCTATATCTATAACATTCACAAGAAAATAGCATTTGATTCATTGATTCATGCCCTGAATAGGAGCTTTTTAAACTCCAGCATTTTACAATTGCTATATTCCCCTTTTCCAAGTGATAGTTAAAAAATGGGAGGTCAGTTGGAAATGCTGAGGAGGAATGATAATACCATTTTCTAACCTTAGTGAGGAAGTCAGATAACTTGCCTGCATTTTGAAGCACTCAGTGTAGCACATGAGGAATCAAAAAGTGGAAAGATCTCAGTCAGACCTACCTGAGGTTTTGAATATCACTTTTATCTTATTATTCAATACATGTATTAGGATGTACTTGGGAAAGTAATGGGTGACCATAGGTCTTAGGAAAGGCTGCCAGTCAATGATCAACATCCCTTAGCTTTGTCTCATAAGTAAATGGGAGACAATTTGTTTGTTGCAATTAATTCAACTTGAGAGCCTGGTAACAATTATCTATGTTTTATCTTGACATTTTTGGGTTCAAACCCAGACTTACCCCTTACCAGTTGAATATCTTTGGGTTAGCTACTTAACTTTACTATTTCTGGTTTTCTTCATATGTCAAGTGATGATAAAATGGCATAACAAAGCACCTAACACAGTATACGGTCATAGTAGATATTACATAAATGGCATCTCTTCATCTCATTCCCACTGAAAAGCCATCACTTTATACACAGGACATTTTCACAGAAGCTTGCAGAATGTCTCTCTCCTACAAGTCCATCTCTTTCAAGAAGCCTTTCTAGACAAAACAGAGAACAGTAGATAACTTTCCATATGCCCCCATTGGATGTGATAGCTATACAGTCACACAGATGACATAAAGTGTGTCACATCCTATAAACTTCTCTTCGTTGGTATTCAAGAAAAATGACACCAGATTTGAAGGCAAATTGTGACACCAGAGACATGTTTTGGTATTGCTTTTCCCTTTAAGTGGCATCCCATCTCTCCAATTAGTCTGAGATTTTTCAGCAGTTACAGTGGAAGATTGAAGATAATGGCGTAATGTCTTTAAAAACCTTGATCCCATACTTAGCAAATATCAAGTAGCAGAGAAAAATTAAGATATTTTATAATTTTCTATCTACCTACTGCAAGTCCTTTCTGAAAGAAAAGCTAAAGGATATTCCCTAGTAAAATGGAAAAAAGATACATCAATATAGAGAAATAGGTAGTACCCATACTACATTGTTCAGCAAATTTGTCATTTGAAAATACATTCAAAGCATCATACACAAATTGTTAGCAATCAGGAACTATTTATTTCCATTAAGGATAAGACAGGGCAAGTAAAAAAGAAAGCAAGCTGAATTTCTTGTTGTGTTTGAATGTGGATATAGATACTAAGTAATTCCAGATCACGATAGACAAATAAAACTTTTCAAAGTTTAAGAACAATATTAAGAATCACCACCACCAGAGTATAAATAAGATAAAGGTATTGTGAACCAACACAAATAAATAGAGCAAAGAACATTCCATTAATCCAACAAAGTTGGGGTGGGGGGTGGAGAAAAAATTTAAATGAAGCATAGCAAGTAAAAAAAGATCTAAGCTAAGGTGTGAAAAGTTACCACTGTAATGTGCATATGAATTTAAATTTCCCTGTTAAAAGGCAGAGACTCTCAATTTGGGAAAAGAAAGGCAAAGAAAAGAAAATCCGCTTGTCTACTTAGGTCCTGTGTGCAAGAGGCATACCTAAGAAACACACACACACAAACATACATACACACATCCATACACCTACACGTGGGTGATTCTTTTACCTGCTGCTACTTGATAAAATTATTTATCAGAAATATATAGTCAATACTCTGCTTTATGATCCATATTTTTTGTCTATTTCTTTATAGATTTAGAATATAATTGATTTAGAATGCATGAAGATTTACAGAAGAAAAGCATATTGCCAATAAATATATAAGAAATAGTCAACCTAGTGAGTAAGCACAGAAATGTAAATTATTACTATTTTAATTTTTTATTGAAACAATTCATTATACATACTTGTGAGGTGCCAAGTTGACTATCAGAATTAGTGTACAATATGTGATGATCAAATTGGGATAGTTGGCATATTTGTCAAAATGTACTCATTCTTTGTGTTAATTAACCAGTTTTGCCCTAACCACCTCCTTCTCCCCCTTCCCCCTTCTGACAACTAGGGATCTGTTCTCTCCTTCTGAAAATTCAATGTATTATTGTGTTTGCTGTCCCTTCCCTTCCCTTCCCTTCCCTTCCCTTCCCTTCCCTTCCCTTCCCTTCCCTTCCTTCCCTCCCTCCCTCCCTCTCTCTCTCTGTCTCTCTCTCTCCCCCTCCCTCTCTCTCTCTCTCATTCTTTCTTCCTTCCCTCCCTCCCACTTATGAGTGAGGACATGCAGTATTTCTCTTTCTGTGCCTGGCTTATTTCACTTAACATAATTTTCTCCGAGTTCATCCATGTTGGTGTGAATGGCAAAATTTCATTCTTTTTATCGCTGAACAGTATTCCACTGTGTATATATACAACATTTTCTTTATCATTGATGGACATTTAGGTTGGTTCCATATCTTGGCTATTGTAAACAGAGCTGCGATGAACATGGGAGTGCAGGTATCCGTTCAACATGATGATTTCCATTCCTTTGGGTACATACCAGAAATGCAAATTAAAGTGCAAATTATTTTTTGTTCAATTGGCAAGTTCAGAGAGAGAGAGAGAGAGAGAGAGAGAGAGAGAGAGAGAGAATAAATAAAATAAAAAAGAAAGGAAGGAAGGAAAAGGTTGATAATACATATTACAGGTTTTAGCTTCCAAGTCTTAGGACAACAGAAGCACAAAAAGATCATGCCTGTGCCATTCTTGTACTCCTTTCCATGGATTTTCTTCCTTTGATTTCCAAGATACCACCCTTTACCGATCTGTATTCTCTCTCTCTGCTTACCAGATCTCTTAAGTTTTCACTTATCTACCACCACTTAAATATCAGTATTTTCAGTATTTCACCTTGCCTTCTCTTCTTGCCACACCATTTTTCCAAATGAGCTCGTTCATTCCTCTGGTTTCAACAGCTGATGACCCACACACTGTTATTTCCAGCCCTGTCCTCCCTAATGAAATTTTGGGTTTTCTATCTAAGGGTTCACTCATATATTTCTGAAGTGGATCTTAAGCTCAGTATATCCCCAAAATGAAAATATCTTTTACAAATATTTATCACTTGAGCCTCACAACAAACCCTTCTTAAAGGTATATACGATGATAAATTATTAAATACGTATTTTTAGAACACAGAAGAGAACATCACAACTATGTGAATATTATAGGGGTATCTGTTATTCAGTATGTTTGGACTGACAAAATAAACTTTAAAATCAGAAATTAATTAAAAGAACTAATAATGCCACCCAGCTCTAGAATCCCTTATAATTTTATACAGTGCAACAAGACAACAAATATGGCAGTAAAAACAGTCTTTGGTATACAAGCATTGCTTTTTAATGCCATAAAAATGTACTTTTGGGAGAGTAACACATTATAGTTTAAAGTGAAGCTCTTCATTAGATAGTATGAGAAAATGAGGCATGAAAGGAAGATGGCAAAGCCTCCTTAATAGCTCCTGTGCAGATAATGTAGGCCAAAGACAATCAATAGCCATGGCTCATTTATTTTATGTCTGTGAGCACTTAGAGGCAAAATGTTAGTGTTTGCTATCCTGTTGTCTTTCTTTGCTCTGCATCAGTAATGAAAAAATGGATTTGCATATTAAGGTATAATTTTTACCAATTTGACTCAAAAAACAGGCTGTTATTATTAGCCAACATGGAAAGAAACACCTTATATATTTCTTTGGTTCCATTAAAGTTACTTCTAAGCTGCTGTGATTATAAATTTAGTAAGTCCTCAGAATGAGCCAATCAATGCAAAAAGTTCATAAATACATTAGAAAAAGAAATTAAATATACATAAAAAATTAGGTTCATGGGCCGGCCCGGTGGCGCACTGCTACAGTGCGCCTCTTGGGAGCGCGGCGGCGCTCCCGCCGAGGGTTTGGATCCCACATACAGACCGGTTCCCGCTCACTGGCTGAGCAAGGGGTGGGCGCAACACCGAGGGTTGCGATCCCGTTGCCGGTCCCCGGTCCGGTATGGGCGCGACACTGAGGGTTGCGATCTGTTGCCGGACACGAAAAAAAAAAAAAAAATTAGGTTCATAAAGTATCTGATTTAAGATATGTCATTATAGTTGATAAAGACAGTCCTGAAATCAACATATTGCAAAGCATATGGTTTTTGAAAAGTCTATTGATGTTGTTTCCATCTGGAACACACCTTTAGGTATCATATATGATGGTCCACCTAGCAGCACCTTTAGGGTGATGGCAGATTGGAATACAACACATGTCATTATTACTGTCATATTTACAGGAACAGAGCTTACAGGAGAAAATCTTCAGTGAATAAGTTTGTGACTTTTAGAGATTAGCTTTCCATACAGAAAGTAAAATTTAATCCTATATAAAAATGGATTAATTTTTTTATATGTAAAAGAATCGAATGCTAGACATTATGCATTCAACTAAGTGATCATTTGTTATTAGTTAAAAATATATTAATAAACTCTACTGGGAGAGCTGAAATGGCCAATAAAATTCTTCCATAAGAAAACTCCCGTCTGCTGTACCTTTCCTAGGTGTGGGACAGAATGGTGATGGTAAGCAGGAAGAATTATTGGGAACTCTGTAATGGCAGTAGAAGGACAAAGAAAAAAGGGAGAGGAAAAAAACCAATAAAAACAGAAAATGGAAAGATTACTAACAAATAAGGTATTAGGAAAGGCAGAACAGGAAAAAGTGATTGGATATAAACCTCATTTGAGGGGTTCCTCTGCAATTTAGTGGACACTTACTGCCTTTCTTCTCTGCAAATTCCAAAAGGGAAGGACAGAATAAGACCCCATACAACAGAGAAACTATCACCAAAGATCAGATCGATAGTGCATACAGTGCAGTCATCTATTCTGATTTTAACAGTTGGTATAACTGTTAATCATCCTTTTAGGAAAATGCCTATTTTCTTTATGACAGCTTTTAAAGGCTAAGAAAATGTGCTGAATAAAATAATGCAAAATAAAAATCTTTCTTCATCATTTCTGTATATTTTCCCATGTAATTGTACATTTAGTCTGTGCAGTACTATTTAGAATTTAAACATTGTGTTAAATTTCTACTTAGTCTTCCCTTTTCCACTAGAATTTTTAATTTAGAAATACTTATGTCCAAAAATATAGTAACATATGCAGCAAAATACAACTTGTCATGGTATATAAGACACAGTGTGACATAATGCTTAACAAGCGGCCTACTTCAAAAAACGTATAGAAGGAACCAGTGCACACATAAGGTTTCTAAATTGAGAAGATAAAAAATAAGCCCCTACTGTGCCATGTTTACACTGGCACAGTTCTAACGTGGTTGTGTGAAAAGTGTTCTTTCAACTGTTTCTAGTCTCACTGTACTTTTGCTGCTAGATTTTTTCACTACATTTTACCCCCAAAATGCATTTAGCTTCATCATGAAAGTTGACAAAATATAAATAATTTTCACATATTTATTATATTCCTATTATGTATCAGATTCTAAAAATAGTCACTGTAGGAAAATACGTCATTGTCAGGGCCCTAAATCAGCTTCTAAGTTAGCTGGGAAATAAGTTGAGAAATGAAAAAGTGAAGAGGTAAGGTGTATTTTTGATGGAAAAACAATGTGGTATAAGCTCAAGTGGAGTTAGAAAAATTTCATGGAGGAGGCAAGGCAGGAACTATGGCTTGGAAAGAGCATGCAGAGAGCCATTATGAGTGGACGAAACGACAGGAGCGCGCAATGACAGTGAGGGGACCACAGTGATCGGAGTGAAGCATTCAAGTTAGGAAAGGAGGAGAAACAAAATTATTTAACTCAGTGTGAGCCAATTTAAGTGGGGCATTGAATGTCATATTGAAAAAAAAAAAAATCAGCCTAGTGGTAGAAGAAGCAAAAGTCAGTCAGTTTGTGAGTACTGGGTGAAAAATCAAGCAATAATTTGGCCATACATATAGAAAAAATTATCTAATGTTTAAGAAAGATTACTAGAAACTCAGTCTAGAAAACATGAGCTAAAGGGGAAAATATGGACATTTTCCCTGAAACAAAGGAGACTCTCAAAACACAGAAGAGACTTTCAGGTGCAAAGGCAAAAAATAATCAATGTTCCTCAGCATCTTTGGTTTAAGTTCCTAACATGCACTTCACTGGCAACATTTAAGGGTTTAGAAAAGCTGGGGTGAAGAAAACCATGAACAATTTTGATAGATTTTGTTTATAACATTTTTCTAGGTTTTGGTAAAATGAAAATAAATGTCTGTTTCTTTATGGTCTTAATTATAAGCCAATTCATATCTTTTCAAAGAAATAGGTCAAGTGATGATTATAAATTATAAATGAATATTCACTATAAATGAAGGGATTTTTGTCCCCCAGGGTTTGGAAAAGATACACATTGAATTTATGTTTCCTTTTTGACCCTAAGGCTAACAACTGCTACATTTATCAGCTGAAGCATTTGTAAACCCTAATTCTGAGCCTAATATTAGGGAAAATCAGCTTAACCTAATTTTCAAATTCTTTATATATCAACTCATTGTTATTTCTATTTCATTTACCCTTGAATTAGGTATCACATATTTGTTAATGATCTACACATTTTCTAATTGATTTTCTTCAGTATACTAATAGAGAAGAAGCAGGTTTTCTCGGGATGGGGGGAGTCATGTTGCAATTACTCACCATCCAGAATCACTGATGACATCAACTAAACGGCATTCCTTTTATCTTCTAATTGAAAAGGAGTTAATCCTACACTCGGATATTTCTGGGTTATGTTCTGTCTCAGTAGTTGTACTGACCAGTGGAAATAGTCCTCCCTTCACTAATAACGACAATAAAATACGAGTAAAAGTATACATATTTCAAGGTGCTTTACTTACATGGTGTAGTTAAATTTGATCTTCAAATTTAACAGCACTACACCATTTCAAATAATTATAATTTCACATTTTACACTCAAGAAAACAAAGGCTAGTTTGAACTCCTGCTTTATACTTTACTGTATTAACAAAGCTACTTTAGGCAAATCATAACTTGAGGCTAAATTTCTTCATTTGTAAGATTTGAATATTATACTATATTCAACCATGTTCAATTGTAAGAATAAGTTTCGATGAATTAATGGAGCAACACCCTAAGATTGCCCGGATGACTTTCTTCTAATTTTAATTGAGGACTGCATGGCCCCAAAACTATACTCTGGATGTCTTTCTTCACTTATTTTAAACAAATGTTTACTCATCCTTAACACACTGAAAAAGTTTTTGCTCAAACTACTAGCCATAAAATCGTTTGTTCCCAGGCACCGCAGTTACTGTCAGGGTGTTTGTGCTGTACGAAAAGTTCTGAGTGTAAGAAAAATTGCCATGCTGGTCACTTGCAAAGGTATTCCTTCCAGGGAAAACCAACTAAGATTCATTAAATCATCTTCCCTGGAGCCATTAGGCAATTGGTTTTACTAACTTTTATGTTTATTTTCCTGTACTACTGTGAAATTCAAAAGTGCTACAAAGAGAAGGAACTACGCTATGGAATGGAAAATTCATAGGAATTGGAAGTAAACAAATAAACAAACAAAACGTTTTCCACATTTATTAGTTGAGAATCTTGAGCATCAAGGTCTAGGCTTGCAGCAAGGACTTATTCCTTATGAGAAATTTCAAAGGTGATGCCCCATGGATAGCACCTCCAGCTGAATGAGGCTTTTTATCTTGAATAGCTCAGTAGGAATTAAGAACAGATCTTATTGCATTTTGGAGGGCAGTGAATGTGTGTGTGTGAATGTGTGCGCATATGCTCTCTTTGTAGTAAATAATTTCTTCCCTACCCAAGAGTGTTCAGTATCTATGCCATATCCTTTAAGAGGGCAAGACACATTCCCCAGTCTGTTGTAAGAAACCCCATAGCAATGAAAACTGGAGTGGTGATGACAAACCCAACCTTTCCATCTTCAAAGCATTCATACTCATTGGTTCTCCTTTCTGAGATCCAGGATTATCTAGACTACTAAGCATCCCACCTTGGATATTTCATAGGCATCTTAGACTTACATATGAAAAACAAAATTCCTGATGTTTCCCTCCTCCAATAATGAAATTTAACAATATGCATTGATAGCTAAAGATGTCCAAGATATCTTAGTTAAAAATAAGTCAATTTTCAGGACCACATATAAAGTATAATTCAAGTTTTGTTAAGACAATCCACACGTGCACACATATACTCTTTTACACATTGATAATTACTTTGAAAACAATTGAAATAATATATGTTCAAGTATTAATGGTGGCTATATCCAGAATGAGGGGATACAAAAGGCTTTCATTACTACATGATATGAAATTGAATAATTAAAAAACGAATAAAACTTCACAGTTAAAATCAGAAAAAATTAATTGCAAAATTAGCACAAGCAAGTTTTGATTTTTTAAAAATTTCATGTAAGCATTATATTTTGTGACTCAGAGCAAAGCTAAGATGACAGTGAATGGTTCATTATAAAACCAGCCTCTTCAATATACCTTTTGTCATATTTGAAAAGAAAAATAATAGAAGCTTAAAATCAGGTTTATCTTAGTGAGTAGGTTAAATGTATGTGGGGTAATCTGGGTTCACTCTAATTCCTATAAATGATTTAGAATTTATATAAATATACTTGGCTTTCTTAAAGCACTAGTTTGTGACTCTAAATAGTATTGACATAAAACTATCGATACATATATTTCCCCTCCTGCTACTTTAGTGTCTTGCTTTATCCATTTGTTATAATTCCAAGAATTTCATTTCATTCATTTGTATGCCAGCAGATTATAGCATTAATATATCATTGTCAATATCAGAATAGAGTATTAAGCGCTCATTTGCAATGTGCTGTTTTACAGGGCTCATCTTTTGCTCAGATGACTTGTAGTAGCACTTTAAGATGTTACCTCCAGGTAAGCAGTAAGTACTAAAGAAAATTGCAGAACTGAAACTCTTCCTGCTTTCCTATTTTACTTATTTTGCTTACTCTTTTTCTTACTTTCTCTTTGTACATTTGCTATGGTTTTGTTATGGAATGGATTTGACAAAGAAGCGGTCAGCACTCAGAGGGTTTGAGAGCAAGGTATTTTATTACACAGGTGAGCCAAGACAAGCTAGCTCTCCAAGCTCTGAGCCCCAAGTTTAGGTATTACAGGGTATATATAGGCAAACTCTTCCGGGTTTTAGGTGCTGATTTCTCAGCATTCATATAGCTAATACAGTGATGATGGAGTTTGGATGTGTTGTTCCCTCCAAAATTCATGTGGATATTTGATCTCCAATGTGGCAGTGTTGGAAACCGATTGAGTCATGGGGGCAGATCCCTCACGAATGGATTAATGCTCTATCTGGGGGAGGAAGGGTAGTGAGTGAGTTCTCGCTCTATTAGTTCTTGCGAGAGCTGATCGTTTAAAGGACCCTGGCACCTCTTCTCTTTCTCTCTTGACTCCTCTCGCCGTGTGATATGCTTGTACCTGATGGCTGCCTGCCACTTTATGCCATGAGTAGAAGCAGCCTGAGGCCCATCCCAGAGGCAGCTGTCCCAGAATCATAAGCCAAATAAACCTCTTTGCTTTATAAATTACCCAGTCTCAGGTATTTCTGTTATAGCAACACAAAACAGACTAAAACAGAAAACTGGTACCGAGGAGTGGGGTGTTGCTAAACAGATACATGAGAATGTGGATGTAGCTTTAGTACTGGGTAATGGGCAAAGGTTGGAGGAGTTTGGAGGACTTAGAAGAAGAGAAAAAGATGAGGGAAAGTTTGGAATGTCTTAGAGACTTATGTGGTGGCGAGCAGAATGCTGATAGAAATGTGGACAGTAAAGGCCATGTGGATGATGAGGTCTCAGACAGAAATGAGGAACTTATTGGGAATTGGACAAAAGATCACCCTTGCTACACCACAGCAAGGAACTTAGCTGCATTGTGTCCATGCTCTTGGACTTTGTGGAAGCTGGAACTTAAGAATTGTGAACCAGAGCATTTGGCCAAAGAAATTTCTTTTTTTTTTTCCTTTTTGTCTTTTTTCGTGACCGGTAATGGGATCCCAACGCTCAGTGTCGCGCCCGCACCGCGCTCAACCAGTGAGCGGACCAGTCTCTATATGGGATCCGAACCCTCGGCAGGAACGCCACCGCGCTCCCAAGTGCTGCACTCTACTGAGTGCACCACTGGGCCAGCCCAGGCCAAAGAAATTTCTAAGCTGCAAAGCATTAAGGACGCTGCATGGTTACTTCTAACAGCCTACTCTGAGTTATGGTGGCAAAGGCATGATGTAAAGCCAGAATTTAAAATGGAAATGGAGTGTAAAGATTTGGAAAATTTGCAGCCTGGCCATGTGGTTAGAGAAGTGGAGAGCAGGAGAGAAATGCAAGGGTGAAGCAGATAAACTAGTTGCTAAGGACATTATCTCGCTGGTGAGGCAGCCAGATGCTAATAGCAGAGAAAATGAGAGGAAAACTCTGCAGGCATTTCAGAAGTCTGGAAGGGTGTCCCATCCATCTCAGACCCTGAGGCCTAGAAGGACTGAGTTATCCTGGAGGACAGACCTGGAGCACAGCTGCCCTTGGGAACCTACTCCCTGCATCCCAGCTGCTCCGGCTGGAGCAACCCCAAGTGTGGTTCATGCAACAGCTCTGGAAAGTAGAAGGCTGAAACCTCTGTGGCGTCCACATTGTGTTAAGTCTGCAGGCCGGCAGGATGTGAGAGCAGTAGAGGTGTGGCAGCCTCCACCCAGATTCCAGAGGATGTATGGAAAAGCCTGGGGGCCCAGGCAGAGACCTGCCACAGGGGCAGAGCCACCACAGAGGCCATCTACTAGAGCAATGCTGAGCAGGAAAGTGGGGTCAGAGCCCCCACAGAGAGCCCCCACCAGGGA
This sequence comes from Galeopterus variegatus, assembly GCF_000696425.1. NCBI lineage: Eukaryota > Metazoa > Chordata > Mammalia > Dermoptera > Cynocephalidae > Galeopterus > Galeopterus variegatus. The sequence goes on along the minus strand of NW_007732253.1, from coordinate 115,455 downwards.
AATATCTAGTAGAGCCAAGGCAGTGGGGCTGCCACCAGGACCTCAGGACTGCAGGGCCACTGGTAACTTGCAACACTGGCCTGGAAAAGCTGCAGGAACCAGCATCGCCCACCTGGCTGTGCCTGGCAGAACTGTGGGAACAAGGCTGCCTGGTGCTTTGGGGGCTCAGATGCCCCATTGTGCCCAGGATGCAGGACTTGGAGTCAAAGAACATTATTTTGGAGCTTTAAGACATTATGTCTGCCCTGTTGGGTTTCGGACTTGTTTGGGACCTGTTTTTCCTTTCTTCTGGCTTTTTCCTCCCTTTTGGAATGGGAATGTATACCCAATGCCTGATCCAACATTGTATCTTGAAAGCAGATAAGTTTGGTTTTGACTTTTACAGGTTCACAGCTGGAAGAACATTTGCTTTTGGTCTCAGATGAGACTTTGGAGTTTGGACTTTTAAGTTGGTGCTGGAGCAAGCTAAGACTTTTGGGACTGTTGGGATAGAATGATTATATTTTGTATGTGACACTGACATGAGTTTTGGGGGACAGGGGCAGAATGATGGAGTTTGGATGTGTTGTCCCCTCCAAAACTCATGAGGATATTTGATCTCCAATGTGGCAGTGTTGGAAACTGATTGAGTCATGGGGTCAGATCCCTCACGAATGGATTAATGCTCTCCCTGGGGGAGGAGGGGTAGTGATTGTGTTCTTGCTCTATTAGTTCCTGTGAGGGTTGATTGCTTAAAGGACCCTGGCACCTCCTCTCTTTCTCTCTTGACTCCTCTCGCCGTGTGATATGCTTGTACCTGCTGGCTGCCTGCCACTTTCTGCCATGAGTAGAAGCAGCCTGAGGCCCATCCCAGAGGCAGCTGTCCCAGAATCATAAGCCAAATAAACCTCTTTGCTTTATAAATTACCCAGTCTCACATATTTCTGTTATAGCAACACAAAACATACTAAAACAAGTAATATATTTAATTTCTCAGCATTCATGTAGCTATTGTGATAAGCAAGCACAGTTCACAGAAATGGGAGTGCAGAGCAGGTGATTATCAGTAAAGCTGATACAATAAGCAGGTTCTGTTTTAAAGGCAAAACAAGCTACTGAAAGAATAAATTTTTAATTTTTCCAACAGTTTGAATACTAATTTTCTGTATTAGTCCATTTGTGTCACTTATAACAGAACACCTGAAACTGGGTAGTTTATAAAGAAACACATTTATTTCTTACAGTTTTGGAGGTTGGGAAGTCCAAGGCTGAGGGGGTGCATCTGATCAGGGCCTTCTTCCTGGTGGAAACTTTCTGAAGAGTCCTTTGGTGATACAGGATATCACGTAGCAGGAGGGCAGAGTATGTTAACATGCTCTCTTCTTATAAAGCTACCAGTCTACTCCTGATAACCCATTAATTCATTAGCCCATCAATCCATGATCCAATTTCCTCTTAAAGGCCTCACATTTCAAATACCATGCTGGGGATTAAGTTCCAACATGAGTAAAAACATATTCTTTGTTTGTTAATAGATTTTTTTTCTAAGTCTAGGCCATATGTGGAAAGATTTTCCTGCTTTTCTGCACTTATGTTTATCTAACTACTGGCGTCGGGCTTTCATTAACCCCTAAATTTTGTCTTGGATGCCATAACACATTCTGTCTCCTTTATTTGACTAATAAGCAGAAAGTTGGCTATTTAAAACCTTTTCTTGGAGGTCAGAAGAATTTATTTGTAAGGTATTCTATGCCTTTATGCTTGTATTTAATATAGAAAACCCTATTTGAGGAGTAGAAGGATCATGCGAATTAGACAAAAAACGAGGGTTGCTCCCTACCTTTGCGGACTTACTACATATATGCCCTTGGATTACTTTCTTACCTTACCTGAGCACAGATGTCATCTGTTGTGTGGAAATAATAACTGTATGGAGTTGTTGTGTAAACTACATGAAATAGTATACCAGGAATCTAGCAGAGAGTCTGTGATGTTGTTCTTGTACTTTCCTCAACCATGAACTCATCTTCTTTGGTCTACGTCAGTCTCTCTGGCCCATAGTCTTTTTACCTTAGGCTCTTGGTGCTCCTCTGTGAGTGAGATTCCACTTTACACACTAATCCTAAAATCTGAGTCTGGCTTAATTTCCCCTGGTTGCACCTCCAGTGGGCTAATGCCTCTGAAACTGAGGTTTTACATCCCCCCTGCCACGTGAAACATCTCAGAGAATGAAATTCAGCCATCCTATTACAAATTTTATGGCTTACTACTTCTTCCTACTGTAGTACCTCCTGTAGGCTTGCTGCTTTTTTATTGAAGTTCTTCTATTGACCATCTTTTGAATCCTTGTCTGAAATATTTTCCTATCTGGATATTTCTTAAATCAGTAGTTTACAACCGTTGTTGTCTCCACTGCAGATACTTAAGAGAAAAATTGCTTTACATGTTTAGTAATAAGCTGAATTGTGTCTCCACCAAGTTCATACATTATATGTTGATGCCTTAACCTCCAATGTAACTGTATTTGGAGACAGGGCCTTCAAGATGGTAATAAAGGTTAAATGAGTTCATAAGGGTGGGGCCTTAATCAGATAGGGCTGGTGTCCTTATAAGAGAAGTGAGAAGACTTCTACAAGCCAGAAAGAAAGGTCTCAGCAGAAACCAACCCTTATGGCATCTTGATCTTAGACTTCTAGCCTCCAGAACTGTAAGAAAATAAATGTCCATCATCTAAGTCACCCTGTCTGTGGTATTTTGTTAAGGCAGTCCTAGCAGACCAATATACATGTAGTCCAGATTTTGGTTATTCAGATATTTTATCAAAACTCAAACACCTTTGCAGAAAAATAAAACAAATAGCACTACATTCAGATCAAAACATTGCAATAATTCATAATTATAACTGCTACTAATGTTGTGGCAGTTGCTCAGCCTGCACTGTGATAGAGAGAATTCCCTTGCCCTCGGGCAGCTCACAGCCCTATATTTTAAAGTGTTCAACTATTGATTATGGCTTGGAAAGGGAAAAAGTTAAATATATTTGTGAAAAGTGAGACATTTGTTATTGATAGGATTCATGAAAAGAATTCCTTAAACATAGTTATTAATCTATATCTATATCTGTACCTACATTTATATCTACATCTATCTCTTGGAAAATATTTTAACTTTAACATCCACATTCAAATTTTATGTGTTGCCAATAGTCAAACAAAAGTGGGCAGATATAGGTATTCTCACTTTTTCCACCAATTAACCATTCAATCAATGCAATTTGCACTTATGCAATAACTACTATGGGTTAACTCCAGGTTAAATTGTCAACAGTGTCTAAATTACAGACTCAAAATATATTCTTTTAAATAACATGTACTTCGTATGGTATCTAAAATCCAAAGTGTTTCTCATAACTATGACACAGCACATATTTTTTAGGGTGCAACCATATGTTCTTAGTTTCTAGATCTGTTTGCAATCTTTCTGATTATATTTAAGTGCATGCAAAAGCTACAATTATACAAAATGCATTTCTCTATAGATGACTTGCATTTTTTACTCCACATAAAGAAACATTTGAGTAAATATCCTAATGTCTGTTTTATCGTCACTTGAATTCTACAATTAGACATTTTATCAAAATTTTTTTCTTATAATATTTGAACACTGTTAAAAATGCTCTGCTTCTACTTTTGCTAACATCATTCTGTAAACAATTCAAGTAACTTTCCTATAAAATTTACATAATAACAGTCTATTTTTCTTCTTTATGTGTATGTTTTTCATGTTACAAATATTGTGGAAGTGATAATCAATAAAGTATTATGGAGAAGAATTAGAGCTTGATAAACTATCTTTTAAAATGGCACAACAACTTCGTAGATATAGTAAAATCAATATATTTAATCTGTCCCCCCAAAAGTAGAAGCGGCTTCTGGTATAGGTAGGATCAAATCAGAATGATTTGGGGATACTTTACTGTCTTCACAGAGAAGAGAATAGAAACTAAATTTAAGTTTGAGCAAATGATTCTTAAAAATAAGAAAAAAGGGATCCAACATCACTCTTGAGTAAGCCAGTCCTTGATAGTGATGGAGCCACAGCTGTTTCCAGAGCCACAGGTCCGGGTGTGCACGCATCACGGCTCTATGTCTTCCTAGCCAGGGGACCCTGGGAAAGTTAAATTCATCAGGCTACTTCCCCAAGACTGAAGTGATGATAACAATAGCATCGACTTCATAGAAACAAAGTAAGGATTAAAGGAAAACAGTGTAAATCCACAGAGGACAACACCTAACACTTTTATCAATGTTGTTGTTGTTGCTATGCTATTGACACTGTTGCTGCTGTTGTTAATATTATTGAAAAACACTCTATCCCAAGAAGTAATATCTCAGGTTTAAATGTCTCCTCAGTTAAGTCTGAAGTACATCAATCACATATAGATGTACTATCCTCTTTCTCTGTCAGACTCTGGGAAATATTTGAAATCATTAAAAATAGTAACACCTGTCCCTAGGCTTTTTTTTTTTTTTTTTAAATTCATCAGGCTACTTCCCCAAGACTGAAGTGATGATAACAATAGCATCGACTTCATAGAAACAAAGTAAGGATTAAAGGAAAACAGTGTAAATCCACAGAGGACAACACCTAACACTTTTATCAATGTTGTTGTTGTTGCTATGCTATTGACACTGTTGCTGCTGTTGTTAATATTATTGAAAAACACTCTATCCCAAGAAGTAATATCTCAGGTTTAAATGTCTCCTCAGTTAAGTCTGAAGTACATCAATCACATATAGATGTACTATCCTCTTTCTCTGTCAGACTCTGGGAAATATTTGAAATCATTAAAAATAGTAACCCCTGTCCCTAGGCTTTTTTTTTTTTTTTTTAATTAAATTATTTTTTTCTTCTTCCTCAAATAGTAGCAATGCCTATCCAGTGTAATTTCAAACTAACGAAAGTATGCTAGGGGCATACTTTGTGAGCCTGGATCAGTGGAAATATGTGCAACCTGATTATGAAGGTGTTGAAACAACTTGGCAAATATTACTTGGGCCCTTCATGCCTACTAGGCAGAATAACTAACTCAATTTTTCAAGGTGATTAAGCTGATTAAGTAAGAACACCGTGATTCTTCATTCATTCATCTTCACTTAACCAGGTGGAAAGGTCTTTTCTGCAGACAAATGAATCTATGTGGTGTGACTTAATCCTTCTTTTCTTTTTCTTTCTCCTCCACCCCCACCACAGCCACCACCCCTTCTGAGAGAGCCAGATCTTCAATATAACACTAATTCAAAGACCTTCATTTCAGAGTTGTGGGGTTCCTCTTCTCTCTTTTTAATTGAAAACATTTAACAGACTTTCTAGGAAATAAATGCTAGAGCACTAAACTCTGAATGTCATTTAATCATTCCTTTCAATCAAGTCACATGTTTATTTATGAGAATTGTTGTACCTGTTAAGTGTTGAATTAAAAGGATTGGAGGGGAGGAAGACATTATTAAGAAAAACCAAGAAAGTAGTGCTACCTGAAACATTTATGAACATATATGCAAATGCTTTTAAGATCTGGTAAATTGCATTTTAATTATTTTGTAAATGTGCTGAAATTAAAGAGCATTTGGAAAGCAGTCATCTAGAGTTGAGGAGGTACAAATTAATCACATGGCTACAATGAATATTTAAAAATTTAGGGATCCTTAATGGAGCAATAATAATTTTCAAGCAACATTAGAACTTCTTGGCACATGCTCAGGGCTGCTTGGAACATATTTTCACACTGTGGAAATGTTTACTCACCCAGCAGCCTATTTTCCCAAGTAGAAACACAATGAAATTTCAAACACAATAAATCATTCCCAAGGTACAGAGATTCAAATGCCACAAGTGCTTTGACTCACTCGGCCACTCTGCTTCAGGGGTGGAATTTATAAATTGAAGAACTTTTAAATTTGTTAGAACATAGCATTCTGGAAATGAGAAAGGCAAAGCCAATTGGATTCCAGGATCTAATCTGTGTGTCACTCTGCATTACCCTTGGCAGTGAATCAACAGCATAACCGATAGGGTCCCAAAGTGAGGCAGAGGGTCCTTTCACCTCTAAGGCCAGCTGGAAAGCCTTAGACAGATACAGACTTGGAAAAGATCTTAGAGGTGGTCCCGGACTACCATGCCCTTTTAAAAATGGAAAAATGAGTCTGAGAGATGAAGAGAATTAATTCTAGCTTTCCAACAGTTAAATCAAGAAGAAAACTCAGGTTTCCTGATTCCCAGCCTAGTTTCCGTTCCTTTTCAACATTCAATAAAATATATGAAGACCACTTTGCACGTGTACATGTATTTGTCACCTCCAACTAATGAATCATATATGAAGGGTGGCAGAATATGCTACCCGAAATACACTACTTTGACGTAAGGATTACTTGCAACTGAAGGTACTTGAAAAATAGCAGATGCAAGAAGGGCAATTCAAATCTTTCCTTCTTTCTGAAAACAGAAGATAATAACTGCCATGTGAAGGACATTCCCTGTACCAGGAGAAAAGAAACATTCCTTGATGGAGAGTCGTAGCTGAGAGAATTCTGCACAAACAGGCCTCGTTAAAATAACTCTTATCTTTTACATGATTTAGTTGCTTTTTCACAACTTACATTCTTTGTCCAATTCAGTATATATGTGATTCACTCTAAATGCTTCTTTCGGTCTTCATTTCCTCATTAGGGCTACTGTGTCATGTAAAACATATTAAATTTGTGTGCTTTTCTCCAATTAATTTAATTCTTAGGCTCATCCTGAACTCTAAAAGGGAAGAGGTAAGGTAGAGTTTTGACTCCCCTACACTTACATGCCTTTACTTGTGCTGAACTTTTTAGTTTTCTTGTACTGTTGAATCTATGAACATTTGCCTTTTAAAGGCTACTTCATAAGATCTTTTATTTTTCTCCTTTATTGTCTTCATCTCTTCAACAAATTGTTCAGGTAAATGTATCATTCTTCAGTCAGGACTCCTTTTTGGAAGTGCTGAGCTATGTATAATTTCTAAGATGTTAAAGCGTTTATAGAACATTCTGTGCTCTGCTTAACAAATTACTCCTTTCTCATGTACTGTGGTTGCTAACATCAAACTTTTGAATCATGTTTATGTAAACTCAGGATGTTACAAAAAGTTACAGCCCTATAAATGAAGTTGTAGAATCACAGAACTGCCAGATAAGAAATGTTACTTGCACTCTCCACATCCTTCACCACACCTGAAGATCTTTGTGAAGGAAAAACCATCTATAAGCCAAGCCTGTAGCTTGTCTTTCACCTCCATCTTGTGGGCTTTTTGCAAAGCAACAGTTTTTAATTTTGTTGAGGTAAAATTTGTCAAGTTTCCCTTTTATGAATTATGTTTTTGGTCAAGTCTAAGAACTTTTTGCCTAGCCCTAGATACCAAAGATGTTTTTTTGTTTTGTTTTATTTTGTTTTTCTCTGAAAGTCATGATTACGCTTTTTATATACTTGATCCATTTCAGTTTATTTTTATATAAGGTGTGAAAGTTAGGTCAAGGTTTATTTTCCATTTTTTTTTTTTCAAAATTGAGAATTCCATTAACTTTTATATTTGGACTTTATATCTCACAACATTTTAATTTTTTATTATTAGTACTAAGAATTTTTTGGTAAAATCATTTGGGTTTTCAACATAAACATCACATGATATGGTAATAAAGGTAGTTTTACCTCAGCCTTTTAGTTCTTTTACCACTTCTGTTTTCCTATTGCATTAGCTACAATCTTCAGTAGAATATTGATAAGCAGCAGAAATAGCAGGTGTCTTTGTTTATCCTGACTTTAAGAGTGCTTCTCAAATTTTATTTTTAATTATAATAATGTCATTTTTTATGGATCAGGTAAAGAAATTCTTTTTTACCAGATTGTTAAAAATTTGCTAGGAATATTTGTTGAATTTATTGAATGCCTTTTTCTGTGCACATCAAGAAGATGATATTTTCCAGTCCTTTTATCTATCAAGAGATTTTTTATGTTGATTCATCCTTGCCACTCAAGGGCAAATCTCATTTGTTATTTTATATTTCCTAGTTCAATGCTGAATTACATTTTTTAGGACACTTGTTAAAACTTATTTAATGAATGTCTTAGTGGTAGACTCTTCTAAATGTCATGTGCTTGAAAATGCCTTTCTTGGCCTAATCTTATAAAAGTGTTTAGCTTGGTATATAATTTTATGTAACTGTTATTTTCTTTCCCTAAATCCATGGAAGTTATTAATCTTTATTTTCTGTCATTTAGTGCTGCAGATGAGAGATCTGCAGTCACAATAAGTCTACTGCTCTTAATCTTTAGGTAATCTGTCCTTGCTTTCTGGTAGCTATAAGCTAATAGATTCTATTTCTAAATTCTGATTGGTCTTTCTAAATATTTACATTTCCTTTTACTTTTGTAGTTGTTTGATTAATATTTTCCTATTGCTATATTTTAAATGAAAAATTCATTTTCATTGTGAGCATACTAGTCATATTTATTTTGAGGTCTTTGTCAGATAGGTTCATGTAATTAAGTTTATTTGAAGTAAATCTATATTCTAAATATTGATTTTGTTGGCTACCTTTCTTAGAAGATTTATTATTCATTTCTTCTGAAATTTTGACTTCAGGTTTATTTTGAGGAGGAGCTATTTTGTCTATTTTTCTCTCACTGTTCTTCTCTTCTCAATCATTCCTCTCTTAACAAGTTTATCACTGCCTTCACCCAGCCCCCTGGGTACCCAGCCTAAAACCAGTGCAATGACCAAACTTCACTGTCTTCCCAGGCATTCAGTTTCTTCTAATGCAGCACAACTGGGATGTTTTTATTCCCTTATATTCCACGGGAGGTGAACCACTGTCTGCCCTTGCCACCTTCCTGGACAGGTGTCTAAACCCGGTGCCTGAATTAACACTATTTTTTCTCTTTTCTTTCTAGTCCATGGAGGTATTCAATTTGTTTTATAGTCCAGTTATGTCTTTACTTTCTCTCTTCAAATTTTATCTAATTTTGTTATATATTAGAACCAAGATAGTGTATCAAAACATACCTCATCAACTTGCCCCAAATACTCTTATTCTTCCTTTAACCCACTACTTATTGGGCTTTCAGTATCTTAGGAATCTGTTCCTGGAAGGTTAACCAGTAAAACTTTCATCTGCCAAATCTAAGGGTTAATTATCAGTTTTCATTTCCGCAGCGGTTAACACAAGTGATCATTTTCTCCTTGATGATGCATTTTTCTTCTTTTGTTTTTTTAGGACCCTCTATCCTCCTTTTTTTCCCTCTAACTTAATGACCTTGAATCTCATTTTACTTGGATGGCTCTTCACTCTTTCTCTTGAAATTTAATTGTTCGAGAGTCACAGTGTCCCTCAGATATTTTTCGTTCTCTATCTACAATTGCCTTCTACATGACCTCATTTAGTATCATGGATATGGAGATATATATATACACACACACACACACAAATATTATATATTATAATTTGTATTATATAGGAGGGTACTTCAATAATTTCCTGAAAAAAATTGAATTAAAAGGTAATACAAATCCTTCTAGGAATTTTTTTAAAGACCTCTCATACATATATTGTGATACATAAATATAATATATAATTTATAATATAAATGATATATTTAGACAATACTCCATATAATGTGTATATAAATACACACATATATAATATTATAGTATGTTACTGGTTCCTATTTTTCTCCTCTTATCTCTAAGTCATCCGCATACACCATCTATTCCGCATACACTTTGATATTTGAAAGTCATCTAAACCTAACATGGTTAGAATGTAACTTTTTATTCCCTCCACCTTGATATCTCTCTGCCTTCGGATCTAGCCTTGTAGTCTGCACCAGTATTTGCTGTTGCCTATGTTCGTACAGTAGCCTCCTAAATGACCTCCCTGATTCCACCATTGTCCCCTACAATTTATCCTTTACCTAGCAGCCAAACAAATACAATTATATCATATTCCTGTTCAAAACTATCCAACAGCTTTTCCTCACACTTAAAGTAAATTCAAATTTCTTATCATGGCTTTAGAAGCCTTAATGTATCTCACAATTGTAATCTGGTATGACTGTCTTCCTTACTCAATTCATTCCAGTAGTATAAAAACATTACTTCGAAACATTATTCTGGACTTCGAATGCTTTTTTCCCAGATCTTTACATAATTCACATCTTCACATCACACAGTCTTTGTTTAATTTTTACTTCTTTAAAGAGGCCTTCTATAACCACCCTAGCTAAAAAAAAAAAAAAAAGTCATTTTCTTTGTCCTAATTTTCTTTGCTTTTTTTGTTTTTTTGTTTTCATTATTATTATTTTTTTAAAAGATGACCGGTAAGGGGATCTTAACCCTTGACTTGGTGTTGTCAGCACCACGCTCTCCCAGGTGAGCTAGCTGGCCATCCCTATATAGGGATCTGAACCCGCAGCCTTGGTGTTATCAGGCACCACACTCTCCCGAGTGAGCCACGGGCCGGCCCTTGCTTTTCGTTTTTAAGACATCATCACTACCCGATATTTGAATATTTATTGTTGACTTGTTACCTATCCATCTCACTCACTAGAATGCAAGTTCTCTGAGAGCAGATATTTGATTTATTTTATTCTTTGTTTTCCTAGCATCTAGAAGAGTGTGTAGTATGCAAGAGACATTCAATAAATATTTGTGAAATTAACTAATTATTGCATTCCACCAATCACCAGGAATCTAATTAGGCTAAACAGCTAACACAGTGACTACAATAGGGAAGTAGTAATAGTATTTTTTTTACACTTAGTAACCAGAAGCATGGACAGAAAAATCATTTTTCAACTTTTTTCACTAAATCTCCTTTAAATATCCTCTAGAGCAAGAGCACAACAAACAATAATACAGAAAACATTAGCTTTGAAGACATGCCACACAACAGCACCTGCATCACCTGTGATTCCTTTTTACCTGTCCATTCTGGATTCCCACCTTCTCTGTTCTCAGCAGATGGGTGTGTAAAATGTTTAAACCCGTACAATTAAAATCCTTCTCAATAAATGATCTTGCCATCTCCTTTGAGAGTTAAGCCTAGTAGAGCCTAAAATTTGAGGAAATACTAAACCTCTGATTTGTTGTGATAGTGATATCAGTAGGATCTTTTGACATGTCTTATTATAATCTACATTTAAACTGTGTGAATATTTAAGCAAGAGACAAATAAATACTGCAATTTTTGATACCTTAGAGTACCTTAGAAATATCAGGTATACAATTCAGTATATGATCTAAGAAAGCCAGCTTTCCTTTCAAACTGTTCAAAATTGTAGTGAGGATATGAAGGATTCTCTGTTAGTTGAATACTAATGCTCCAGGGAGCAACTTTACTTTTTGTAGAGAGGGTTCCTATTTAGAATGCCAAACCTAGAAATAGATTTATGAGGCCCCACATAAGTGGGTCTGAGAGCTACTCACCAATATTGAGCACTGTAGAACAATCAACAAAGTTGAGAGGAGGGAAATTTCCATAAATTGCAAACACTGAGGTTGTAGAAAGAGACTAGAATCAACAGATTTAATTTGAGGACATATGCAATTGTACTGGGTTGGACAGTTTTCCCAAAAAATTAGTGTCTACCCAGAACCTGTAAATGTGACCTTATTTGGAAATCTGTTAAACTGAAATTATAATGGATTAGGGTGGGTCTTTGTCTAATGACTGATGTCCTAATAATAAGAGGGAAATTTGAAAACAGATACACACAGAGGGAAGACAGCCATGTGAAGAAGGAGATGAGGTTGGAGTTATGTAGCCACAGGCCAAGGAATGCCAAGGATTACTAAAAGCATCCACAAGATAGAAGAGGCAAGGAGGATCCTTCCCTACATCCATCAAGGGAGCATGGCCTTGCCTACTCCTCTGTTTCAGACTTCTAGCCTCCAGAACTGTGAGAGAATAAATTTTTGTTTTTAAAGCCACCCAGTTTTTGGTAATTTGTTACAGCAGCCCTTGGAAATGAATGCAGCAATCAAGACAAGCAAAATCTCTATGACATAAGACCAAGAAAAATAGGGAGTGTGGGAGGAGTCTAGTGGTGGCAAATCTCAGAAATCAACAGCAAATATTCAATTTCAGAAAGAGATGAACTCACATAAGTGGGAACCTCTTGTGAAGAACTGAGATCAAATGGAAAGCACTCATTGTGCAGCAGCAAAGAAAGAAGTTACAGGAAATAGGCAGGGGGAACAAAAGGAAATAGATCTCAGCAACTTTTTCTTTATAAAAGGAAAGGATCCTTTTTTTGTTTTGTAGCAAAGACAATAAATCCACCAGGGGAGTAAGAGACATTGTGAAAACTCTTTTGAACTTGTAGGTTTGGAGTGGCAAATGAAGTATGATTACACAGAGGGCCGTGTTTTAAAGAAACAGTCTATCAGAGTTCCATCAAAGGAGAGAATCATAAGGAAAGAAATATAGAAATCTTAATGTCTTCTAGGGAATCTTTCTTCTAAAAGCTGGTATGGAAAAATCCAACTTATGCAAAAGGGATATATGCAATCAAAAGAAATATTCAAAATCATTATTGGAATATACAAAAATATCATAAGAATAAAAAATGTGGGAAAGAACAGCACAAATTCATTGTCAGTTAAAAAAATCTTATGAAAATAATGTTTATACAGAGTGTATAAAAACTATAACCTAACATTCCATCATGAACTATAAATGAAGCTACGAAGGAAAACAGCTAGAAAGGAGAACAACAGTTGTGATTGCCAGACTACAAGGGGACACAAAACTGGTAGAAATCAGAAAAAATAGGAGAATAAATTCTAAAGAGCCAACGTCAGAAAGGAGACAAACTAAAACAGAGTAAGAAACATAGATAATATAAATATTAAAACCAAACAATGAAACAGAAAGAAATGCATAACCAGTAAGAGAGAGAAAATATAAGAAGACAGGCAAAAAAAATCCAACATAAGCTTAATTTAAATATCTGAAAAGAACTTGAGAACAGTAGAAAAAAAGTATATAAAAATAAATTCAAGAGATTTCGTCAGGAATTAAGGTTGCTTTAATATCTTAAAACCAGTTAATGCAATACACCATATTAACAGAATAAAAGATAAAATCCATATGATCCTTTCAATAGATTCAGAAGTATCACTTGAAAACACTCTTTCATGATAGAAATAGCCAACAAACTAGGAATAGAAGAGAATTTCCTCAACCTAATGAAGGGTATTGCCTTGGGTTGAATGTCCCTCCAAATCTTAATCCCACTGTGGTTGTTAAGAGGGTGGGCAATCTTATATGGTAATTGCAAGGTGGGCCTTGAAGAAGTGATTAGATTGTAGGACCACATCATAGTGGATGGATTAAAAATTATGGTCATGGGTGTGGTTCTGAGGGCTTTAAAAGGAGGACACATGGGAGGTTAGTCTCTCGGCTGTCTCTGCTACACCATTTTCTGCCATGTGAGACACCTGCATCGCTGCAAAGCTACTACTAAGGCCTTCACTAGACGTATTCCCCGGACTTTAGACATCCCAGCACTAGAAACTAGAAACTATAAAATAAATTTTCTTTTCTTTACAAATTACCCTGTTCCATTTATTTTGTTATAAGCAACAGAAATGGGTATCTTCAGAAAACACACAGCTTACATCACACTTAATGGCGAAAAACTGAATATTTTCCTCCTAAAATTAAGAACAAGACAAGGATGTTCACTTTCTTCAGTTCTATTCAATATTATATCGTAGGTCTAAACAGGACAATTAAGTAAAAATAAGAAATAAAAGACATCCAGAGTGGAAAAAGAATAAATAAAACTGACTCTGTTCTTAGACATAATATTGTATACAGCAAATTCTATTAGAACTAATACATGAGTTCAACATGGATGTAGAACACAGGATCAATATACAAAAATCAATTGTATTAATATACAAAAATCAATTGTATTTATATACAATGAACTATCCAAAAGTGAAATTAAGAAAACAATTCCATTCATAATAGCATAAAAACTATACAGATATTAATTAACAAAATAAGTACAAGACCTATGCACTAAAAACTACAAAATATTGTTGGAAGGATTAAAGACGACCTAAATAAATGAAAAGACATTACCATGGATTGGATATCTGAATATTGTTAAGATGGAAATTCTCCACAATGATTAACAGATTCAACACAAGCCCTATGGTGTGGTTTTTCAACAAAGAGGCCAAGATAATTCAAAGTGGAAAGAATAGCCTTTTCAACAGATAGTACACATGAAAAAGAATGAAGTTGGACTCCTACCTCACACCATACACAAAAAATAAACTCCAAATGGATAATAGCCCTAAATGTAAGACGTAAACTATAAAACAATTACAAGACAGTATGGGAGTATATGTTTGTCATATTTGATTAGGAAAATATTGCTTAAATACGACATTAAAAGCTCATATGATAAAAGAGAAGGTTAGACTTCACCAAAACTAAAAATTTTCCTGCTTCAAAGAATACATTCCTGCTTCAAAGAATACATTCAAGAAAGTAAAAAGACAACACAAAGACTAGAAGAATATCTTTGCAAATCATATATTTAATAATGGAATTACATCCATAATATATAAAAAACTATTACAATTTAATCCTAAAAAGACAATCTAATACTAAAAAAAAAAAAAGTCAAAGCAGCATCTACAAGGTACTCAGAGAGAAAGTAGTTTCCATCTTTCTGTTGCTAAACCTTATAAATTTAATAGCCTTTCTGGATCCACTTTTATCAAAACTCAATTTAATCTAATTGAAAAATAAACAAAGAATTTTTTTTTAAATAGGCAAAGGATATGAAGAGATTATTTCTCCAAACAAGACATGTGAATTGATAATAAGCAAAAGAAAAAAAATACTCAACATCATTAGTCATTAAGGAAATGAAATTCAAAACTGCAGTGAGATACCACTTCACATCAACTTAAATGGCTATAATAAAAAAGACAGACAGTAACAAGTGTTGACAAGTACATGGAGAAATTAGAACCATCTTTGCTGGTGGGAATGTGCAATGGGGCTGACTATGGAAAATAGAATAGCAGTTCCCCAAAATGTTAAATATAGAGTTATCATTTGACAACAAGATAAGTGAAAACATATGCCCATAAGAATACTTGTACATGAATGCTCATTATAGCCCTCAAACTGAAATAATCCAAATTCTAATCAACTGATTAATGTAATGGAAAACAAAATATGGTATCACTATATAGTGGAATATTATTCACAATTATAAGGAATGAGGTATTGATACATGATGCTACATCGTACATGAACCCTGAAAACATTATGCTAAATAAAAGGAGCCAGAAAAAGAAGGCTCCATGTAGACATGTAGATCCTATTTATAAGAAATATCCAGAATAACAAATATATAGAGACACAAAGTAGATTAGTGGTTGCCTAGGTGGAGGTGCATTAGAGGAAGGCAACAGGGAGTGACTTCTAATAGGAACATGGGTTTTTTTTTGTTGAGATGATATTTTCTAAAATCATATTTCCTATATCATATTACATAACTCTGGAAATATGCTTTTAAAAAAGCCATTGAATTGTTCACTTTATATAGGTGAACTTTAATATATGTAAATTATGTCTCTATAAAGCCATTAAAATAACGACATCAGTAATATAATGATGGGATTTTAAATATTGATATTGGAAAGGCACACCATATTCTGGAGAAAACTTACTCAGAACATCAAGACATATCCTAATAAATTTGTTAGACTTTAAAAACAAAGAATTCTTCAAGTGCCCAACCAGAAAAATCAACTGATTTACAATAGCTCAAAAATTAGGACAGCATCAGGTTTCTCAATAGCAACATCCAACACCATAAAAGAGCAAAGCAGGCTGGCCAGTTATCTCATCTGGTTAGTGTGGTGTTGTAACACCAAAATTAAGGGTTCAGGTCCCCATACTGTCCAGCTGCCAAAACAAGAAAATAAAAAAAGTAAGCAGCATCTACAAGGTACTCAGAGAGAGAGAGAGAGAGAGAGAGAGAGAGAGCAGTTTCCATCTTTCTGTTGCTAAACCTTAGAAATTTTTTACCCTTTCTGAATTCACTTTTATCAGAATTGACATTCTGGGTAAATGTCAATGAATTCTAGGGACTTCATGAAATATTAAGATAATACAGGAAGAAGATACCTGTGTTTCTAAGAGAAGACCCTTTGACCAAATTGCATCCCACCACTGTGCGTAGATATCCCTGGATGCTCAGTAGCTGAATTTGCTGAATGTCACATCTGACAGAATCTCGCATGGCCTGTCCAACCTTTCCAACTAGGCTTTCTTTTGTTTTACAGTGTAATAAATATCTCTTTGCTTGTTTTATTTTATAATTAATGTACTGCTCTAAAAAATTATAGCAGCTTTCCTAAAAATTAAAATGAATGTCTCCCAGAAGCAATCAAAATAGTGCCATCTACAATGTAGCTTGAAGGACAAACCATTACATTTTTATAGTACTAAATATTATACTATTATATTGAGTAATGTATTTTTGAAAAATTGATTAAATCACTGTGTGAAATCACATAGAAATAATTTTCTAGAAGCATAATAGCCTATTTTTTTTCACAGAAGTAGAATTATTTGATACATTCCAGGCATCAAGAGATCTTAGATATTATGTAGTATAATCCTCTTGTTGTATAGGTGAGCAAACTTTAGTCTCTGGAGAATTGATGACAATTAAATAATTGCAGGGCCAGGACTGGATTCTAGGTCTTTGGCTGTTTGTCTAATGCTACTTCAACTGCCCCATAACCTCCACTCTTCTTCTGTTTGGGTCTGTACTCATAAACACCTCATTATTTCATTTAATCTATAAATATGTATTCACTGTCCACTATGAGTCAGCTATTCTTTGAGATGTGGGGGATTTAGAAGTTAAGACAACAAGGTCCATGTCCTCAGGGAGCTGCTGTTCTCTGATCATGTGTGGCTTCTGCAAAGTTTCACTGAAATAGCCTCCCATTCCTCTTCTTTTTACCATTCTTCTCCCAAGCTCCTCCTTCTTCAGGTACCTAGGCATTCTTATTCTCTCTTCTTACGTGTTACTGGGCTAAGACTGAGGCAGATCTTCCTGGAAGTCTTCTGTGTTCCCCTCACTGCCCCAGTTTGGGCTGCATGTTCCTGCTCTGTGCTCCCTTAACACTGTGAGCTGATCTCAGTCAGACCACCACTATCTGGAAAGGTTTTTATCTGCTTATATGTCATTCCTTCCTCTTAAAATGTAACTTCCTTGAGGGCAGAGGCTGGTTTCATGTTTCTTCCAGCAACTCTAGTGTCTGCACAGTACTTGGAATAGGATGCATGCTCACTAAATATTTGTTATTGACTAAGTTGGGAATGTCTGCATAAACATAAGATTTATATGGGCCATTTACACTTCACTGTGAATGAGTTTAATAAATTCTTCCTCCTAGGGTTTTTTACTCCTTACTACACCAAACCTAATCATTAGTAAACAATGTCAAAAATTTCCAATTAATTTCTGGGACTACCTTCTTCGCCACACTGATGTCATGTGTTTTCCATACAACATCTCATATCAATGGAAAAACACAGCCCTTACCTCTGCTTACCCCAGGAAAAGATGCTGATGCTATCTGTTGTTTTAACAAAACAGAGACAGGTTCTATTGGTCTCCCGAGAAAATTATTTTGGTTTTCAATTAAATGCCAAATTGATTTACAAATTGTCACATGACTTGCAACATGCACAATTTAGAGCTTGGGTGTTTGTCAGAAGTCAACTTTCAGAGTTGAACTGTTATCATTTGTGATCGACTAAAAGAAGTCTATGGTCTAGTTTCAGAAATGGAAAATAATTACAGCGAAACTCTCAGCATCAACATAAAAACCCACCTATTCCAGTTTAGTTATTACACTCGCCAATTTATAATTCTTTCTAAGCTGGAATCTGAAATGGAAGAGTCAATAGATTCATTCAGATCTGAACTTTTATCCTTTCACTGGGTCATGCTCTCTAGTTAAACAGTGCTTACCCTTTGCATTGGGAATGTGAAAACACTTCAGAACAGGGGTTGTACTGCATAGTTGTCTTTGAATTGTATTAAAAATAATGGGAGACACTAAATTTGTTCCTACTATCTAACAAATGCTAGGAAAAATAATGTCAACATTCCATCTATTAATATTTGAAGCAGAGGTACAGACACACAAAAACACTCTAAAAGGTTTAAAGAAAAATGGAATTAAAAGATAATATGAATCTTTCCATGAACTTTTTGAAAACCCCTCATATGTGTATGTGTGTGTGTATATATAAAATATTATTTGGTTTGCCATAAAAAATTATCATTATTTTCTCAAAAAAATCAGTAGGTACTTTAAAATACAACATCATTCCTTTCTTTATCTCAATCAGTAAGGATTAGGTGTTGTTCAGCTTACTAGCAGGAACAATCCCCTGGTAGTCTCTCTGGACCTAACCTGGGGACCCTTTGGAGTTGCTCTAAATCAAAGGAATAGTTTTTGAAAGTCCTTCATGTTACATTCTTCCTTCAGGAACTCCAGGTTGAGTCTCTCTGGCACTTATCTGGTAACTGGGAGATCTCAAACATTGCAATGACCCATTCTCCTTTCAATACCACAAGTGGAATAATGGGAAAGAGGGATAAATGTAAGATATAATTAATTATTTATTAACATTTGTCTATCTAGAATGGAATTCACTACTAAAGAGACTAGGATTAAATTCATATTCTTCCACTTATTAGTTGCATTACTTAACCTATTTAAGGCTTGGTTTAAACATAATTTAAAGGGTTTACATTTTAGATATGGTAAAATGTCAGGAGTCTAAGACAGTGTTTTCTGCACATTAATGACTCAAGTTTTTCTCTTTAAAATAATGAGATTAAAATTGACACAGTGTTTTTCAGCTTTAAAATGCTGTGACTAAAGTTCGAGGAATCAGTAGGAAGTGATCCTTGAGTTTGGGGTTGGGTGGTAGTGAAAAAGGGCCAGTGGAGCAGGGGGCACTTAAAATGATCTTTGAAAGATGGGCTGAATTCAGGCTAGGAGCAGTGAAGATAGCTTCCCAGAAGAGAAAGCAGTGTGAGCAATGGTTCTTGGTCAGATAATCCCAGTCAAGCTTAAAAGATGATGGTGATAATGATGATGATGAAGATAACACAAAATACTTTAGGGTATAACAGTATATCATGATGTACCATCTGCCATTCCATTTTGAGCAAGTCATCCCTCAGGCAATAACTGTTCTTGTCAGATTTTACACAATGTACAATGCAGTTTTGTTCAAATAAAAATCATATAAAATTGAAATGCCTTTGCCCCAGCAAAACAAAGAATATGATGTCTTCATTAACATGCTAATTTGTCTATTTCCTATGAGAGTAAACAAAAGGCCCCATGCATAGGTTGACCCAATTAACAGTATACAGTTGTTTCTTTCAAACTCTGAAGAGTACATTCCCCAAAACCACTGTGTAAAATAAGTGAAACCTTTAGGGATTTCAGATTTTATGGGGAAATGGGATTAAAGGAATAAACCTATGAAGGGCCTAAATATTGATTTCAATCACTAAAATAAAAATCAATAACATATTACATAAAGACAACATCGATTACATTTCATACTTTTTAAATCAGTAATACTGAAACTTTCACTATCGATTTCCCTCTGCCATCTTCCGATTATAATAAACTTCTCAGAATTTCTTTTCTCTAAAATTTAATTGCTTATATACGTGCACTGTATTGTATACTAAGCAAATATTGAAAGCATATTCTTCTGTGTAGCACACCATTTTTCATAATTTCTGTATGCTAAGTCCTGCCATGTTCTCAGAAATGCACAGTTACGAGGTGCTGTGGTTTGAACGTGTCCCTCAAAGATCATATGTTGGGAACTTAATCCCCAATGCAACAGTGTTGTGAGGTGAGGCCTAATAAGAGGTGATAAGATATAGATTAACATTTTTATCTCAGGAGGGGGTTAGTTATTGAGAAAGTGGGCTTGTTAAAAAAGCAAGTTTGGCCCTTTTCTTGCTCTTTTGCCCTCCCTCCTTCCACCATGGGATGACACAGCAAGAAGTCCCTCACCAGGTACGGGTCCCTCCACCTTGGACTTCCCAGCCTCCAGAACCATAATAAATAAATTTCTTTTCTTTATAAATTACCCAGTCTGTGGCATTCTGTTATAGCAACACAAAACAGAATAAGACAGTAGGATTTCTAGATAAAGAAAATAAAAATATAAAGTTTAAAATTAAATTTAAAAATTTCAGATAAACAATGAAATATTTTGGTATAAGTATACTCCATGTAATGTTTCGGATATGCAAATACATATGTATATATGTATCATTTTTCTCAAATTATACTTGGAATCTTGTATTTTATCTGGCAACCCTAATGCTGACTAAAATGATTTAGAAAGAAAAATGATAATTTCTCAGAAAAGATTTCTTAAGCCTTCTTTACAAAATTAAAAATGGTATAATATTAGCTCCCCTCACAGCAATGCCTTATCAATGCACATACACACAGTTTCTTTCACAAGTAGCTCAGGGTTGCAGCAACCTTTATCCCTTCCATCCCATGCAATCCTAGAAGTTCAAAGACATTGGCTATCTTTCCTATATCATACTTTTCTTGCTCCCTAAGTTTTAAGACTATAACCTTCCATTACACTTTGTCTATTTTTTTCTTTTCCAAACACCAGTATTTTCTTTTTCTGACCACATGTAACAATTGCATCATCTGATTTCATATTCTTGAAAAGTAGACAAAGATAATTTGCATGTACTCTACTGGAGTTTTACAAAATTAGAACTTGCATTTTGGAAGAATTATCTTATGTAGGGATCTATAGTTTTCTTTGTCTCAGTCAAAATACAAACATAAAAGATAAGATCAAAAATATTTATCTAAAAATTATTATCAGCAAGTTACTACTAGAATATATATTTAATCTCCAAGTGTTTGTTCACTCTATATTAACATTTCTAAATAAACAACTCAGACTTTGCCATATACTGAGGGCCAGCTCTTGAAATTTTCTGGGTGAGCATAAAGGAAATTTATTTATTTATTTATTTATTTCTCTCTTCTTTTTTTTTTAATATTAATTTTTTTTTCATTCTATGATGCTGTGGAGCAGTTGTGGGGGGAGGGGAAAGGGGAAGAAAATATGATGGAAGAGGGAAGAAGGAGGATGGGTAGGATTGAGGCCTGTGGCACCCCCTCATTTCCACAGGGGAGACTAGGGGGCTTCCAGCAGTGGCTTACTCATGGCTGGGCTGGGTGTAGATGTCAGGGGCTGGCAAAAGCCTTCACCCCCCACCACCCCAGCAGAGGAATCCAGGGCCCTTCTTGCTGTGGCTTGGTGGTCATTGCTGGGCTGGCTGTGTGTGTTGGGAGGGTGTGGTCAAGACCCTCAGTCCCCCAACACCCCAGCTCAGGAGAGCCCGGGGTGCTTTCTGCAGTGGCTTTGTGGTTGTCACTAAGCTGGCTGTAGGTGTCAGGGGGCATGGATGAAACCCGAGGCCCCCCAGTGCCCCAGCTCAGGAGAGCCCAGGGTGCTTCCTGCAGTGGCTAGGTGGTCATTGCTGGCTGGTTGCGTGTGTCAGGGGATGTGGCTGAGGCCCTCTGCCCTCCACAGCCCTGGCTTGGGAGAGCCTGGGTGCTTCCTGTGGTGGTTTGATGGTCATCTCTGGGCTGGTTGCACATGTTGGGGGGGGATGACATAGTCCCTTGGCCCCCCACTGCCCCAGCTCTGGAGAGCCCGGGGAGCTTCCTGCAGCAACTCAGTGGTTGTCACTGGGGTGGTTATGTGTGTTAGGGGCCCCCTCGGACCCCACTCTCGGGACTGGTCACAGGTATCAGTGGGCATGGCTGAGGCCCCCAGCCCTCCCTGCTTTATGGCTTGGTAGCCCATAGGCCTTCTGGTCCTTCTACATGTTATAGGTGTTCTTTGGTGAAATGAGACCTTTACTAGTCAATACTAAACTTTGTCTCTGGTAGTGGGTACTCTGTTTTTTCTTTCAGTTCTCTGTTGGATTATTTGCTGTTCCCACCACTTAAACTCTGCACTGGAACTAATTTGTTGTCTTTTGCTTACTTCTAAAATGGGGGAACTTCCTGTGGGGACCAGTACTTGAGCTCTGTGGTTGAACTAAATTGCTTCTTTGCTGCTGATTCCCTAGGGAAGGCTTTTTGTGCAGCTCAAGTTTTAATGGTTGACTTCATAGGTTCTTCTGGGTCTAGAGATATCCAGCGCACCTGGGTTGTGTAGAAACTCTGGTTTGGGCCTGAGTCTTTTCATCAAACTGCACGCCATGCAATTCTATATGCCTGACCCGTCTCCTCTGAGTGGTCCTATGCTGATGGGGGGAAGATCATCTGTCTTTGCTGAGCCCCAGTGTTCTCCTGGTGGGCCCATCCCCCCCACCACCCATGCTCTGAACACTCCCCATGGGACAGACCATGTGATGGTCACTTGTGATGACTCACTGGCCTCTGAGTGGCTCCTTTTTACAGTTGTTCTGGCTCCTCACTCCTATGTGGGTCCACAGGAATCCTATTAGTGGTCTTGCTGTCCTGGGGGCCACCATGGCCCTCTTCTCCCCTGCCACCTCCAAGCAACTCCATCCAAAGGGCACAGCTGTGGCTTTTGTCAGCTCCAGCTCTGTGTGCTCAGCAGCTCCAGCCTGGAAGCAGCCAGGATTCAAAACAGAGCATTTTTTTCTTTTTCTCTTCATGGCTTCTCCTGCTTTCATACGTTCTATAGGTCTCTCCTCCTCTTCCCCTTAACTCTAGCAGCCCCAGCTTGGTTGTCATTGCTTTTTTATAGTTGTAAATTGGTTGATTTGTGGGAGAGAGTGACACTGGGGGCCATCTATTCTGCCCTCTTGATTGGAAGTCCCATCAACTTTTTGAAGACCTCATATACTTGCAATGTCATCACAAGTGTATACAACCAATATTTCCTTTATCCTTCCTTAAAAGGACTTGTACCAGAGTAATTGGACATAAGGGAAAGTATTTTTGAGGGCTACTGGCATGAGCTGACACTCATACCAGGAGACCCAATATACCAGCATACCCATTTCAGCAGTGGAGACTTTAGCTTGTTCCATTAACCTTGATAGAGAAGACTTTTATCAAGATCATCACTGACTATCACCTTGCAGACTCAGTGACGGATTGGACTTCATATAGTACACAAACAGATCTGAGTGCTGCAAGAGGTGCACTGTACCAGACATTTATTGTGCCTTGACTCACATCCTGTCAGCCTCTGGTTTCAGCTGTGATTGCAGCAGTTTCCTGCAAGCTTCTACTCACTTCAAGCTGATAACTCGTCATCCCAAGTATGCAGTGTCTCTTCGATTTGCTGCTTTAGGAGCTCACTGGTGCTGCAAATGTTGGATAAAGCTCACATTTCATGGCTTCCCATGTCCCGGGTCCTCCCTGTGGAGCTCCCAGTATGTGAAAGTTAAAGGGTTACAGAGGCCACTGTGGAGGGACCTGGGCCTCCTGGAGCTGACAACATGGAGCCTGAGTATAAAGGAAATTTAGTTCAAGTCTTAAAAGATGAAAAAAAAAATATTTTGTGTGTAAAACCCTGAACTACTTCTAATGCAAAACTTTCAGAAGCACTGAATTATTCATTTTTATTTAGAAAATATTATGGACTAACAGCTAAACAAATAAAATAATGTGTTAAAATTGTAGTTATTGGTATCTAAAAGCATAAAAATGGTCTTTAAACTGTTATAAGGGCAGTTTATCCTATTTTCCAAACCAGTAATGTTCCAATAAGAGTCATTCAGATTTACACAAATGAGACAAGTATAAGTGGCGAGATACTGAACTGAGAGCTTTCTTATTTTAACTTCTTATACAAGCAGAAACCATAAGATATTTAACAGATATTATCTGCCTTTATTTTCTCATCTGAAAAGTGGGGATAATATCTTTCGGAGAACTTGTGGTGAGGAAAAGAAAGTGGAATAGATTTTCTCTGTTTAATCTCTCCCTCTGTCTCTCTTCCTCCCTCCCCACCTCTTTCTCTGTCTCCAAATTCCACCCTAGGCACAGCATTTTGCATTAGTAATTATTCAGAAGTGCTATTTACTAGTTAGGAATTCTTACCCCTTATAAAAACAAACACTGTGCTTTCTAAAGGAAATGCTTTAAGTGTCGTCACAATTTCATCTAAGCAGTTTAAACATTTTCCAGTTATGTTAAAAGCAAAAGTAAGGTCACTTAAAAATATAGGTGCTATGGTACATCTAGTACAGCTGAGCGATAATGCATGAATGAATACTTCACCTTGTCCAAAACTAGTCATTTGAGAGAAACTTGAATAAGCAAATCATGCACAATCAACAGAGGCAGACAGAGGGTGGCTGCATGGGTCACTGTGGAGCTCACTGAGATGGCCTTAACTGCTAAATATTTTCAGTGTGTTCTAATTTGGTGAAAAGCCATGAAAAATGTAAACTCTGTGTCCAAATCAAGCTAAAATTTCACCACTAAGCAATCAACATGACAGAATTTTAATAGACCATGTACCACAGTAACGAGGTTGAATTATAAAACAGGACACTGTACTATGTAACATTTAGTGCCAAATTCTGAATGACTGACTGAGACAGATGTACTAATCATTGTGATTTAGAAACTTTGGGAAGCTATAGAAATATGAGAAATAAAAAATTCCATCAGAGGTAACAAGGGTGATTCTTATATGTGGTTTGGAATCAGTCTTCTCAGATTTTAGGCATTGCAAAATGGGTGTTAGAGTCAAACTGAAGTTTGAGTCCATTGTCTGATTCTTGGTGGCAATGCCACGTTGAACAAGTTACTTAATTTATTTGAGTCTTAGTTTTCTTATCTGTAAAATGGAAGTAACCATTCTTTATGTTTTTGGGTAGGTTTGATGATTAAAAAAGGTAAAAACACCATAAAGGGTTTACTGCTGTGTTGAATACAGTAATCATTTATCAATGTGAGCTATCTTCTAGTGTGTTCTTTGAAATTCCCTTATATTCATCAAAACATTCTGCTCCTAGTCACTGCTACAATATTCCTCATTCCTTTTGTGTCTAACCACATAATTTTCCAGGATGTCAGATGTGAGTAGGCAGAAATTCAAGAGATACTGGGCAATTATGCAACGCATCTCTCAACTACTTCATCAAGCAAGTAACTAATGGTCGACAATATTATCATATACATTAGCTTTATTAATTCTCACAATATAATCATTATTTCATCCTCTTTACTGATAATGAAAAACAGGAATTTGTTGAAAATAGTCAGTGGCAGAGCCAGATTTCAACCTGAGGTCTCTCAAACTCTAAACTCCAGGCTTCTCCTTCTAACAGTGTTACTGTATCGACTGACTTGTGTCCCCCCTCTCTAAAATTTGTATGTTGAATTTCTAACTCCACATACCTCATAATGCGAGTTTATTTGGAAATAGGGTTGTTTCAAATGTAATTAGTTAAATTGATGAGGTCATATTGAAGTAGGACGAGCCCCTAATCCAATATGACTAGTGTCCTTACAAAAGGAAAAATCTAGACACAGGTATGCAGACAGGGAGGATGCCATATGAAGTTTAATGAGAAAATTGAGGAGGTGCAGCAAAAACCAAGAAAGTCCAAAGATTGCTAACAAACCCAAGAAACTAGGAAAGAGGCATGGAATATATTCTCCCTCACAGAGCTCAAAAGGAACCAACCTTACCAAAACCTCGATCTCAGACATTCAGTCTCCAGAATAGGGAGACTATATTTCTGTGGTTGAAGCCACTCAGTTTGCAGTACTTTGCTATGTCAGCCCTAGCATAATAACACAGTTTTCTTAAAAATATACAAATCTCCTCTCATCTCTTTCCTTTCCATTAGTATGTTCTGCATATTGATTCTTGCTAATATTTAGAATATAAAATCATTTTAATTATTTCTGTGGCATTCCAAAAACTAACTTAACTTATTAGAAAAATGGACATGAGCTTCCAGCAATATGATAGACTAGGATGCTCAGAACAACTTTCTTTTACAGAGAGAAATCCTAAATAAAGTAAACAAAAAAAATGTTTTAAAGCAGACAGCTAAATTTAAAAGAAAGACAAATTAGAGAGATTTGAAGAGAAATTTAGCAAACTAAAAAACAGAACTAAGAAAATTACTCAGAATTCAACTCAGAGAAATATGTAAAGATAACAAAGTTAATACATAAAGAGTACATTGAGAAGTCATAATGTATGTACCACAACAATTCTATAAAAACAGAATAGAGAAAATAGAGGAGGGAGAAGCAATGTTCAAAGTGAAAGTGAATGAAACTTATCCATGATTGAATAAAGATAAGAGTTCTGAAGAAGTGAGAGAATCAAAAGTGCCAGAAAAAGAACAAACTCATACTTAAATATTTCATTTTAAAGGGAAAAATCCCCAAATTTCCTAAATACAAAAGACACATTTGCCCTAAAGTTTGTAAAAGATAATATCTACTAGACTGACAGCAGTCTTGGAATCAATCACAATGGAGAAGAGAAGACAATGGAAAAATACATTTAACGTGTTGAGGAAAATATCTATCAACCTAGAATTGTATATGAAGTTGGACTTTCAATCAAGAGAGAGGGAAAAACAGAAATTTTTGATCAAGGGCATTACCACTCACAGATTTGACTAAAATAGTTCTAACAGAGGTACTTCAAGAAATTAGAATTTAAGTCATAAGTAAATGGTGGAATATAAAATAAAATAAAAGTATAAAATAAAATAAATCATTAAATGTATTGACTATAAAAATTATTGACAATAGCTAATTCTGAGGGCTTAAATTCAAAATATAGACAAAGAAGATGAGAGAGGTGATTGGATTTAAAAGAATTTAAGGTCTTTGTATTTGGAAGAGGTCAATAGAGATATTTGTTCATGTTAGAAATAGTTAAAACATATTTGTTAAGACAAGTATTAAACTATTAAATTTAACACCATCACTAAAAGAATTAAAAGAGAATGTATAATTTTAGCTAATATTTCATTAAATAAGCTTCCTATGCATTTTCCCATTTCTTCCCCTTCTGGAACTTCCAAAATGCAAATATTCCTTTGCCTAATGGTGTCTCATAATTTCTGTGGCTTTCTTCATTCTTTTCCATTCCTCTTTCATTCTTTTTTTTTCTCTCTGACTGAGTAATTTCAAGTGACCTATCTTTAAGTTTAGAGATTCTTGCTTGCTCTAGTCTGCTGTTGAAGTTCTGTATTGCACTTTTTATTTGACTAATTAAATTCTTCAACTGCAGGATTTCTTTTTTTTATATCTATCTCTTTAAAATTTCTTATTCATAACATAAACTGTTTTTCTGATTTTGCTGAATTGTTTATCTGTATTCTCTTGTATCTCATTGAGTTTTCTGAAGAACATTATTTTGAACTTCTTTTCCAGCAGTTTGTATGTTTTCTTTTCTTTGGGGACTGTCACTGGAGTATTATTTTGTTTCTTTGGTAGTGTCATTATTTCCTTTCTTTTTCATGTTTCTTGAATCTCTGCATTGATATCTGTGCATCTAAAGGAACAATCACCTGTTCTGAACTCTACAAGTGGTTTTTGTAAATAAACAGAGTCTTTCACCTGCAAATGGGTCTTAGTGTACCAGTTGATAAGAGTATGGTGAATCTGGTTCCATGTAGATGCATTGGTATAGTTTGTAAGAAGCTTCTTAAGCTGAAATCAATGTCAGTTATAAATCTGGGTGCTTCAGTCACCTAAGCTGTAGAAATTTGTGGCAGCAGTGGCAGTGGTATAGGTTGTTAAGGTCTTTGGCAGCAAGGGCTTATAAGGTCCTCCTACTCTCATTTTGTCACTTAATGAGATCCCTCTTTTTGTCAGGTCTGACCTGACCTGGACACAGCTGCAGTGATTCTGGGGTCCAGACACAGGTGTTCAGAGTGGGTGTGGAGCTCATATTTTGAGCTTAGAGTCTCAATTACCTACTGTGGCACTTAGGTCTTAGGGTGCACATTCACTCTCTGTGGCAGGGTTGGATCTTCATTGGCTATGATATGTCACTCTGAAGCATCCCTTAGAAGATTAGACTCAGTGGGTAGGGTTGTAGTTGTGACTCTGACACTGGGGGAAGGACATAGCACTGTCCTAGCTCTGGGGGAGAAGAAGTGCTCTGGAAGTTTAGACTTGGGGAGCAGGGTACAGCTACAATTCAGAAACCAGAGAAAATAGAGCTCAGATGTCACTCAGGTTCCAGGGGTGAGGGGGTGAGGCACCATGTAATGGTGACTCTAGACCATGGGACAATGGGACTCAGCAAATCCCAGGTTTTTTGAGACCAGGTACTGCTGTAGCAAGGACCCAGAATGATGGTCACAGCTGTGGTTAGGACTCTGGGAACAGGAAGAAGCACAGCACTGACTACTCCCCATGGAAAGGAGTGTCCCAGCAGCAAAGTCTCTTGGGGAATAGTACAACTCCAGGTAAGCAGAGTACTAAAGATTTTTAGCCCCTACAGCTGGGTGCCTCAGCTCAGCAGCTTCTCTTTCTCTAAGATGTGAGGTACTATATCAGCTCAGCCCTGGTGTGTACTAAGGCAATAATTCCCCAGGGAACTATGTCCCACTTCAACTAAGGCCTCAGGGGGTGGGTGCAGTGGCAACTGGGAGGGGTAGCTGGAGATTTTCCCTGTATTAATCCATTTCTGTTGCTTATAACAAAATACCTGGAACTGTGTAATTTGCAAAGAAACAATATTTATTGCTTACAGTTTTGGAGGCTGAGAAGTCCACAGTCCAGGGAACACAGCTGGTGAGGTAACTACAGTAAATGCAGGGTGTTACATGGTGAGAATGGCAGAGCAGCGAGGGAGCTAATGCCTGATTCTTTCTTTTAAAGCCCTTGCTATGAGCTTGCAAGGAACTTGGCTACATTCTGTTCATGCCCCAAAGCTTTATGGAATGTGAAACTTAAAGATGCTGAATCAGTGTATTTGGTGGGAGAAATTTCTAAGCAGCAAAGCATTCAGAAATCTGCATGGCTATGTGCAACAGCCTAAACTGAGTTATGGCAGAAAAGGCATAACATAAAGCCAGAATTTATAAATCAAAAGAAAACAGAGGGCAAAAAACTGGAAAACTTTCAGCCTGGCCACAAAAACAAGGGTGTAGCCTAGAGACATTTTGTGAAGGAGATTAGTACAGAAGAAAGGGATTATCAAGAGAAAGGAAAAAAGACCTTGAAGGTATTTCAGAGGTCATCGAGGGTACCCCTTCCATCACAAGCCTAGAGGCCAATGGAGACAAAATGGTCCTGGGGAACAGGCATAGGGCACCCTCTGTGGGCTCGCTGCCCAGGGCCAACTCAGGATGTTGATCCCTGCACCGGCACCCTGGCCATTTTGGCTGTTCCAGCTGTAACTAAACTGGCACCAGTTGTGGCTGGGCCCACAGCTTTGAAAGATACAAGCCAGAAGCCTTGGCAGTGTCCTCATGATATTAAGTTTACAGGCTCACAGAATGCCAGAGCTATGGAGGTTTGGGAGCCTCCATCCCAGTTTCAAAGGATGTATGGAAAAGCCTGGGAGCCCAGGAAGAAATCTGTTGCAGGGACAGAGTCACCACATAGAACCTTCACTGGAGTTATTCCTAATGGAAATGTGGGGTGGGAACTGCAACAGAAAACCCCCACCAGTGCCATGCCTAGTGGAGCTTTGAGAGTGGGACCACCGCCTTGGAGACCCAAGATTTGTAGAGTTACTGGCATGCAACACAAGCCTGTGAGAGCTAAAGCATGGCCTGAGACCAGGAAAGCTATAGGAGCAGAGCTACCCAAGGACTTGGGGACCCAACCCTGTGCCAGCATGCAGAGAATGCCAAACATGGAGTTACGGTACATGACTCACCAGCTGTAAGATTTAATGCTTACCCTGCTGGGTTTCAGACTTCTTTAGGACATGTTATCCCTTTCTTTTGGTCTATTTCTCCCTTTGGAACAGAAATATGCTTGTCCCACCATTGCATCTTGGAAGTAGATAATTTTTTTTATCTCACAGATGGGATCTTGAGACTTTGGAATTCCGAGTTGAAACAAGTGAAGACTTTGGGGATGGAATGAAATGTATTTAACTGGGAGAAAGCCGTGAACTTTGGGAGCCAGGGGTGGAATGCCTTAGATTGAAATGCATCCCCCAAAGTCCATGTATTATCAACTTAAACCCCACAGTGACAGGATTAAGAGGGTAGGAAATATAATTATGATAATTGAAAGGTGGGGCCTTGAAGAGGTGATTGTATTGTAAGGACCATACACTAGTAAAAGAATTAATAAATTGATGGTTTAATGGTGGTCATGGGAGTGGTTCTGAAGCATGTGAGAGTCTCTCTCTCTCTTTCCCTCCTTTGCCATTCTCACCATGTGACACTCTGCATTGCTCTAAAGAAGAATGCCTTCACCAGATATGTTCCCTGGACTTTAGACTTCCCAGCCTCTGAGAGTGTAAGAAATAAATTCTGTTTCTTTATAAATTACCCCATTCCAGGTATTTCTGTTATAAGCAACAGAAATGGATTAATACAAATACTAATGGGAAAAATTATCAGGGGATTAATACAATCCTGCATCTACATGTAATTAACAAATTAGCTTCAAAATATATATTATAAGGTATATGAATATGATAAGGTATGGGCACATGTACACACATGTGCATTCATGAAATTTTAGAATAAGAAAAAAACAAGGTGAACAATTTGCAAGAAATTGTGAACCTTGTAATAAAATCCTTACTACCATCTGCCAGACTATACCACCTGTTTGAGCTAGACAATGTGACTGCTAAATTACAGGTTCCGTGACTCATACCAATAACACTGTTGTGTAATATCATGCTTGTGTTCTCGTCTTTGCTTATTTAATAGTGGCACGAGCGTGCATAGATAAATCAGTCATCTTGTTTAACTGAGTCCTCGATACTGAAAGGACAAGGTGATCTTCAAATTCTGTTTTCAGTGTGATTACGTTGTCTCCTCCACATTCTTCAATAGCATCTGGTGAGTATGCAGTGTGAATTGTTAATTCAGCTCTAACTGTAATATTAGTTCAGGTTCAGCAGAGAATGTAGGAGCAGCTGGTAAACAATGCCAGATTCCACAGGCTCCACTAGCTGAATGTACTTGAATAGGATGCCTGACTCATTTATCCCCCTCATCCTTTTCTCTTCTCCGTTGATGCTGCAAAATTTTGCAAGCATTTCTAGATAGAAAGCTAGGGTTGGGGGATGGAGGTGATGATTCCAAATCTAAGAGAAATAGCACAACTTAAAAAAAAAAAAATAACAGTTTGATAAGACTGGAAACACGTGACTCTAACCTTATTTCTTTTTCCATAACCATCATATAAGGCTAATCCCATGGTGAACTATCCCTTTATACTAATTTTTCAGTCTTCTTTTGCCTTGTTCTTCCACATAGTGTAAAGAAATAATATCACTGCCATTATCACTCTCAGTACCAGGTTTTTCTTTTTTTTTAAATTTATTTTTTTCATTGTATGTGTTTATGGGGTACAGTTGTTGTTTCAATACATGCATATATTATATATGATCTAATCAAAATAGTAAACATATCTATCACCTAAACATTTATCATTTCTTTGTGGTTATAATATTCAAGATCCTCTTTTCTGGTTATCTTGAAATAGATTAAAATATACAATATAGTATTATTAGTTATCTTCACCCTAGAACACCAGAATTTATTCTTTCTATATAACTCTAACTTTGTAACTTTGTGCTGGTCTACCAACCTTCCCCCAGCACCCCTACCCCCTGTCAGTAACAGTTTTACATCTGTTTGTTTAATGAAGGTAAGACATTAGCCACTAGGACTTACGTAATAAAAATGTGTAGGTATCGTCATCACCCCACTAAGTGTACAGTTTGAAGATTGGGTTAAATCCAGAACTGGACAAGATTAGACATGTTTTGCCATCAGAAAGTGTTCCATTTTATTTGTTTTGTGTCATCGCAATGTCATAGGCTGAGTCTGTTGCCTGGTGGACACCTACTTAACATATTGTACTGAGATCTGAATGCTCATAACTTTGTTTCTTTCATGGTTCAGTTAAAAACAGAGGATTTCATTTCTTTAATGGCTTCATTTTCCTACCTAAGGCCAAGTCCACACCAAAATAGTTGTTAGAATAAATTATTTGAACACATTTCCACAGCATTCACAAAATAGAAATGACCAGTAGATAATGCCAAAGTGAAAAAGAATGAATAATAATAATGTGGTTGCTGATATTGATGTAATGTGGTGGGAAGATAAAAAGAATTCAAACTATGAAGCAGTTCTCAACAGAAAACCATTTTATTCCATTATTTAAGATAATGTCCAGATTGTCTGCAAAGGAGTTTAGTGGTTAATTTACCTTGGAATATTGAAATAAACTCTGTGATCTTTTAAGACAGAGAATACCATAGGCTTGGCAATGAGTTTAAAAATAAGCACTTCTCTCAGAGAGGAGGGACACATTTTCCATTACGTGTTTATGTGCACCAGTGAAATAACAGGTCCTTATCAGGATGACCTAATTAATCAAAAAATCCATTTTCAGAACAACAGCCATTGGCAGAAGAATAGATTCTCAAGAAAACATGGGTAGAAAAACAAGGAGAATTTTTATAATTGAGTCAACGTTTCAGATAAAAAGGAAAATTTCAGATGTGTGGCTAACTAGGCTCAAGAATTATTAAGAGGTCTGGGAGGCCATGTCCATTAATTATGCAAAAAAAGTAATGGAGTTGATGAATAAACAAAAATGTGCAACTCACCTCTTTGAAAGAAAAATACCTAACTATGATCATTAAAACCAAAACTGACTGCATCTCCTTGAGTACAGTAATAAATCATTGCAGAGAGGTCATGGCCAATTAGTATTAGGCAGATAGAACCCACCTATTGGGTTCGTGAATATGTAAAATCAGTTCGAGGGCTGAATCTTGATTAGAATTAAAATTTAAAATCCTGTGTACCCTGAAGTAAGAGATATTGGAAACATATCCTGGTGACTTGAAAGAGGCCTGGGGACCTGAGACAGGCTGTTTTCAGAGAGAAGCAGCCCGTACAGTATCACTGTGGACTGAGGCTGTTATAGGATGGGTTCTCTGGAAG
This sequence comes from Galeopterus variegatus, assembly GCF_000696425.1. NCBI lineage: Eukaryota > Metazoa > Chordata > Mammalia > Dermoptera > Cynocephalidae > Galeopterus > Galeopterus variegatus. The sequence goes on along the minus strand of NW_007732253.1, from coordinate 82,179 downwards.
CAGATGTGAAGACAGAGTTTGGGATGCAAAATGTTTATCAGGAATCAACACGTGTGGAAAGAAGGATAAGAAGCAGGATTAGGAAGGGGAAAGAGTCAAACTGTGATGCTGACCAACAAAGCCTCAGCAGGGAGCTCTGCAATTGATACTGCCCATCAAAGTAGTCTGTCAATGGGTGGAAATGGCCGCACGTTTTCTACTCACTGCCCAGGTGTGGAAGGGTTAAAGGTAGAACTAGGCTGCCCTCTGCAGATAAGGTAGATCCTGAAGGCCCTGGCAGTGGCCAGCTGTCTGCTGATATCTCTGCTCTCAGCTGTACGGCCAGGCCTTTCTTCAGGTAGAATACGGGCAGCATGTCCTCATGTTTACTAGGGAGGCTTAAAGAGAAAGGAGCCCTCTAAGAGATTTTTGTGCCAGGCAGGAGCCCTAACCATGTGGAGGAGTAATTGTTATCGTAGAGCACTGTGGATTTCTTACCTCACCTAAAGATTCCTCTCTGACTAAAAAATATTGAATAATCTCAGACTGGTAGAATAGTGTACTACACAAAGACAGACAGAAAACATCAGGACAATGATGCCTAAGAATTAAATTTAAGTTTTAAATGATAATTTATATAGCTGATCCTTTCCCCTACAATACTGATTTACCCAAAAGAGTTGTTTGCTTTGGTGTGATTGGGAATTATTTAAGGCACTTACTGAAAATGCATATTCTTAGCTATGATCCCCATAGATTGTGATTCAGGAGAGCAATGTTGAGTTCAGGGATTCTCATTTTTGTACTTCAGCAATAATGAGGTGGGTAAGAAGAGGTGGAACCACATTTGGAGAAAAACATCCCTAAAACTTCAGTAAATTCTGCTATATACAACAGTCCTGTGATTCAGGGTCTGAAAGAAGACGACATTGGCTAGGATTGGACAGAAAAGAGCAGAAGGAGAACACCAGTGTAGGGAACAGAAAACAACGGTTAGGAGAACAGTGTCAGTACAGACACAGGCTTTAGGGACAAATATGAGAAAACGTGTCCTTTTCAAGACATACCAGGGTAGATAACCTTTGAGAGAAGAGGAGCAGACACTTCTCAAACACAAATAATGGGCCAAGTTATGTATTTAGTACATTGAGAAATGCCAGATACATATAAAGACAGAAGAATATGAGACTTCGAAGTTACTCAAGTGTCTTTAGCAGATTTAACAAGCCTCTGAATTTTCTACTTACAACTTGATCAGTCCAATAAATGTCCAATTACACTCCTGTTTCACTTAGCTTATAACCAAATTCTTATAAATACCATTTATGTCTGAATGTAGAATAGTACAGCCATGGAACAAAAAGAAAGTTTTAAGGGCCACTTGTTACCTCTCTTTCAATGTCTTTAAATGATTTTATTCATTATTAGAAAGATGGTTCTGGATTATCAAGCACTAGATCTCTTCATTTATGCTCTGTGAATAAATTTGACACATTAATGTAGAACACTGAATAATTTAGTGAACTGAGGTCACTAGGGACTGAGAAACAATCATATTTAGAATGCCTCAGATTTTTCATAGAATTTTACTTTAAATCCAGAAACGGTGACAAAAATATATTTAAAACAACAACAAAAAAGGTAGATATATGAATGTATAAAATTTCCTTACATTTTCCATATTTAGCATGAGTCTACATTCTTTTTTATATAACACTCTGCACACAAGACATTAAAAATGCTTTTAGGAATGCAGAGCATTTATCTTAAATAAAATATATTTTCTTACTTTTAATCAATGATGTAAAAATTGGTGTTGCTGCACTAATTTTAAATTCATTACTTATGCATTAGAATGTGAGAAGAGGGAGTTAGAAGGAGTATTAGTCTGTTTATGTTGCTTATAACAAAGTACAATGAACTGGGTGATTTATAAAGAAAATAAAATTTATTGCTTACAGCTTCTGAGGCTGGGAAGTCCAAAGTCCATCTGGTGGTGGCGACAGTGACCCAGGGGTCTCACAATGCAAGATGGTGGAAGCAGAGACAGCAAAATACAGACTCTCCTCTTCTTTTAAAGCCCTCAGAACCACACCCCTGACCACCACTTTTAATCCATTCACTACTCCATGATCCTACAATCCAATCACCTCTTCAAGGCTCCACCTTTCAATTACCATAATAGGATTTCCCACCCTCTTAACAGTCATAGTGGGGGGCTAAGTTTCTAGTACATAAAACTTGGGGAAAAATTCAAGCTTTAGGGAGTTTTGGGGGGACATAATTCAGTCCACTACAGAAGGCATTTGATGACATGCTGAAGTTTGATACGATCTTGAAGCTTTTGTTAAATCATAAAAAAATATGATTTTAACAAAAGAGATTTTAATAATTGGTTATAATGGCATTATTTTGAAGACCTCATTTTTATCAAATATAGTTGCCTCCTCTGTTATCTATAGACTTCATGTATTAAAAACAATGGTGTCTGGAAATCTTAGATCTAATGAAGTGATAGCTCCCTTGACTGACTTCCACTTAGTTGGCACTGAGTTAACAGCATCTCTGTGCTGGTCTCTGTAAACTGCACTGACTGATGTTCCAAGTGCACAGAACCCTCTCTATAGTCAACCACCCACTCTTATACCCATGCACTTCTGCTTGATCCGTGAGTCCTCCAATCAACAAATCACTTGCTTTTGCAAAGGACCTAGCAGGGAGACTATAGCAGGCACTCCCACCCATGTTAGTATCTTTCTCTTTCTATAAAAAAGCCAAAAGCAGTTAGGGAAGGGAGAAGAGTAGCAAATTGTATTATTAGTATGGCATTAAAAATGTCATAAGGCAGTATACAGGAGTACATTGAATATAAAAATATAATACACAGAAACAAAGGTCTGAATTAGTCCATTTCTATTGCTTATAACAAGATATGTGGAACAGGATAATTCATAAGAAAACAAAATTTATTGCTTACAGTTTCAGAAGCTGGAAGTTCAAAGTTCAGGTAACACAAATGGTGAAGGCTTGCTTTGGTAGTGACTTTGGTGATGACAGAGTATCACACCGGAAAATGGTGGAGCAGAGAGGGAAGAGAGAGAGTGAGAGAGAATAACCTCCTCATTCATTCTCTTTTTAAAGCCCTCTGAACCACGCCACTGACCACCATTATTAATCCATTCTCTACTGCATGATCCTACAATCCAATCACTTCTTCAAGGCTCCACCTTTCAAGTACCATAATAGGATTTCCCACCCTTTTGAAAGTCACAGTGGGGGCTAAGTTTCTAATACATAAAACTTGGGGGACACAATTCAAGCTTCAGTGAGTTTTGAAGGGACATAATTTAATCCATTATAAGGTCATTATATGATATTATATTTTGAGTATATTATACTCTACTATGTTCTACTATTATATATACTATATTCTATTATTTTAAAAATAGATCACAACAGAGAATACCTAAAATGTGAAACTGGGAATTCATGGTCTCTTATTTTTGAGCTGGGAGGAGAATTTAGATGATCATCTACTCTCAATCCTCTCACTTATCAATTTTAAAAAATAGAATCAGAGGAGTTAATATCTATAGATTTTGGAACAGGCACTGCATTAAGTTATATATGTTCTTTTATGGTCATTGTAAAAACAACTGTATAAGAATTGTTATTTTGATATGAGAGTTATTGTGTGCATTTTACAGATGAGCAAGGAGTCTTGCTTAAAGTTATTAACTGCAGAGATTTAGATTACTTCTGTCTTACTCCAAAACTTACATTTTCTGCCTTACATCAGATTGTATAAAGGGGCCAATAAAGATTTTAATTGAATTGAGGGAGGCAGACAAGTTGTGATTCATTTCTGTTATCTTTAATTAAGAGAATTGTTTCAGTGATAACCCAATGACTTCAGGGACCAGGCAGGAGACCTAAATATGTGAAGGAGTAATGACTATTGTAGTACATTGTGCACTTCTCACCCTACCTAAAGGCATTCCCATTGAATTAAAAAAAATTGGAGTGGCCCAATAAAACATATATGCCACTGGGTTACCAATTTGCAACTCGTAAGGGAAGCAAAGGCAATTGATCTGCAAAAATAAGTGTGGAAAACATTATAGGTTTGGTATTAAAGCAGTATAATATGTGGGAAAGTACAATAAAAAGATAAACAATCAGAGTAAAGCATCAGAAGACTGGATGATTTTAACCATATCAAAGAACTATTCACTTATTCAACATAGGGAGAGCAGAGTGGACAGTGAATGCAAAGGGAGAGCAAAAAAGGAAAAAAAAAACATTTTAGTGATCCTTAAATGCTAGCCCGAGTACTTGTATTCTATCAGATAAGGAAGGGACACACCTAGAGATGTGCCAAAGACTCTTCTACTGTGTGCTAGGTATACTGTATAGTAAGTCTCCATAAAAACTTTCACCCTTTACAGATAGTTAACTAATATTTATCGATATAAGTAACTTTCTCAATGTCATAAAGTAGAAAGTAGGGGAGCAAAAATTCAAATTGTGTTTGTCTGATTTCAAAAAGAAGCTACATAACACCGTACCACACAGTTTTCTACAGGAAATACTAGCTGCAGACTTCTTATATGCCACTGACGCTCAACTTTTCACATATTAGCTACTTTTATCTTCATAAGAATCCAATATGGTAAGTACATACTATAACAAGTATCATTCCGCTTAGATAAGAAAACTGAGGCACCGAGGTCTATATAACTTGCTCAAGTTTTAGCACATAGAAATAGCAAAAGAGAAAATTTTATTTTATTCATTTATTTTTTGGTGGCTGGTCAGCATGGGGATCTGAACCCCTGACCTTGGTGTTACCAACACCATACTCTAACCAACTGAACAAAATAATTTTGACAGAAAATAATCAAGGTTTGTGTTTTTCATTTCTTTTTCCTTCTTTTTTTTTTTTTTGGTGACTGGCCAGTACGGGGATCTGAACCCCTGATCTTGGTGTTATAATATCACACTCTAACCAACTGAGATAACTAGCCAGTTCATTTATCTTTTATTTTTATTTTTGGAAGCTGGCCAGTTCAGGGAACCAAACCTTTGATCTTGGTATTACAAAAAAATAAAATTTTAATCCATAAAATTGAATCAGTGGTGCTCCTATTTTTTTCAGTGTTATTGAGGCATAGTCGATAAGTAAAATTGTATATACTTACGGTATAAAACATGAGGTTTTGATATTTGTATACATTGTTAAATGTTTGAATAAAGCCAGTTAACATATCCATCACCTCACATACTTATTTTTTTGTGATGAGAACATTTAAGATTTACTCTTTTAACTATTTGCAAGTACACAATATGTTAGGCCTTAAAAACTAACGCCACCTTAAGTGACATTACAAGCAGTGCCATTATGGGCCCACAAGGGCGTATTAATGTGGCAGCCTAAGACAGCGCCGGGAGGAAGTAGGGTGGGGGTGTCTGCGGGAACCTTGCCTTAGCCCTTATTGGCCAAATACGTGCTTCCGTGCTCGTGAACACTGTGTGGTTGCAATAGCTAGGCATTGAGACAGGATGCATGCCCCTGACCCTTAAGCTGATAGGATTATGTGAAAAACCTCCCTTCCCCATTTGCCTTTAAAAGCAAGTACTTGTGTGATAATAAACAGAACTGCTCGACAGAACCCCCGCCGCGTCTGAGTGTCCTTTAACTGGGCTGTTTGGGGCCGGCAGCTGTGCTCACCTCTCTTCACGGCTCTCTTCCCCCATCTCCTTCCAAAGGGGACAGGAGGGAAAGAGGAATCCAGGCCATTCACTCACCCACCAAAAGGAACGAGGCTAGGGCTGTTTGGGTCGGCTGGTGGTGGACCTGACAGAGTGGGGCCCCGTGTGAGGAGTTTTTTAAAACTCATGGGTGAAAGGTGAGCAAGTGAGGCCCCTGGCTGCTGGGTCCTGAAAGAAGGTCGACGAAGGGTGATCAACCAGCGGAGTGGCCCCCGCAACCGCGGTAGTCGCCGTCAAGTAATCCGCCTGCGTGTCAGGGTGAGCACCATAACAGGGGGAAGTCCCTGCACTTCTCTGCCCTGTTGCTCCCTTTGTCCCTTCCTCATGGGGCAACATGGGAGGTGTGTGCCTAGAAATATCTGACTCCACGGCCACCAATGCCTGGTGTCATGTGGTACAGGTAGCCCCTTGGGCACCGTTGTCCAACTTGTTCTTGTATGAGACTTGGGACCGGGTTCAGACCCTGGCCAGAAAGAATGAGATTAGTCATGGGCTAGACCCCCCCTTAGGGTTCCACCCAACCATCTCTGCCCTAAAGGTTTGCTTCCATCCTGAGCATCAGGAAGGGGCAGAAAGGGATTGGGTGTAGTTCGATGAGGAGAGAAAAAAGGAAACAAAGCTGCCAGTGCAAGGCCCTGAGCCATTGAGTGATACCTATGCTTCTACCCTGTACCCTCCTCTCCCGGCATACTCACCCTGCCAAAGTTTAGCCGAAGGAGAGAAAGTGGCACCTGAAGAAGTGGAGGAGGCCGAAAAACATCCCCAACAGAGCTGCAGGCTTTTCCTGTCATGGTTCGCTGGGAACCCCCAGCCGTCCGCAGCCCATGGGGGGAAGGGGCCCCTCAGGCCTATCTGGTCAACGTTGTAAAAGAACTAAAATAGGCTGTTGCCGAGGCCAGGACTTTATCCTCAACCTTGCAGGCTCAGACAAAAAACTTAACCAAAGCCTTCAAGGCATTTACCGCCCTGATCCCCTCAGGAAACAATATTTCCCCACCCTTCAAGGGACAGTGTTTTGGTTGCAGAAGACAAGGTCATTTTAAAAGCCAATGTCCCAAGGCTAAAGGCAAAAAAACCCCTACCACACCTTGCCCCCAATGTAAAAAAGGATTACATTGGAAAAAGGACTGTAGGTCCAAATTTGACAAAGCCCCTGGTGGAAATAGGCCAGCCACTTGGTACCCTTGGGAAGCTTGTGACCTTAAAGAGCTGAAAAAGGCTGTCGCAGAGGATGGGCCCAATTCCCCATGGGCAGAAACCATCCTCCAGGGCTTAGCACACCAACCTTTCACAACCCAAGATTGGAAAATGCTCTGTAAGGCTGTCCGCCCCCCAAACTTGTTTATCAAGTTCTGTGCCTTCTTTAAAGAAGAGTGCCATGTGCAGGCAGAGATAAATCAAGCAGTAGCATTGTCCAATGCCACTCTGCTAGGTGTAAACGCTAGCCAATGTGTAGGTAACCACAATAGAACCAACCCTGGACTCACCTTCCCATGGGTCCTTGGCAAAGGTTCTTGCGTAGGTGCCAACAAACCCTTTTGCAGCACTATGGCAAATCTCACTGCCCCCAAAACCCTAAATAAGTGGACCTGAAACAAGCGGGCCGCAGGGGCAGCTGCAGTGGCCATCAGCTCCCTCTTGGGAGTTATTGGAGTGGGTACCGGGACTGCCGGAATAGCCTTGGCACATCAACAGGTAGCTTCCCTTAGGGAGGCAGTAGACATAGATTTTGGCTGTTTGGAGGTGTCTGAATCACATTTAAAAAAAAAATCGCTAACATCACTTTCTGAAGTTGTTTTATAGAATCAACGCGGACTAGACCTGTTTTTCTTACAGCAAGGAGGATTATGCGCTGCCCTCAAGAAGAGTGCTGCTTCTATGCCGACCACTCTGGAGTGGTCAAAGATTCCCTAGCTAAGCTTAGAGAAGGGCTAGAAAAGCGCAAAAAAAAAAAAAAAGAGTGAGAAGCCAATAGTAATTGGTTCCAAAACTGGCTTTCAAGTTCCCCATGGCTCACCACCCTGCTGTCCTCCCTGGCAGGCCCCCTAGCCATTTTCCTTGTTTTAATCATCTTGGGGCCTTACGCCATTCACCAGGTTGTGTCCCTTATAAGGCACAACACCACTTCTCTCATAATGCTCACCCAGGTGGTAGAGGAGGTGGCCCATAATGAAAGCCCTGACAGCCCTTGGGTCAATATGGCCCTTCAAGAAATCAACGCCAATCTGTAAGGCTCTGCCCCACCCCCGCTTGGCTGGATAGTCAATGACGGGTAAGATTTCCAGAGGGAAACAACCTAAGACAGGCACAGCCACCAGAGGGAATGGAGGCGAGGCTGGGAAGGTTAGCCGCCTCCAGCTGCCTTATTAAAACAAAAAGGGGGAGATGTC
>NW_007732253.1:62700-74028 GCF_000696425.1 Galeopterus variegatus | reverse complement strand
TGCCTTCAAGGCATTTACCGCCCTGATCCCCTCAAGAAACAATACTTCCCCACCCTTCAAGGGACAATGTTTTGGTTGCAGAAGATAAGGTCATTTTAACAGCCAAAGTCCCAAGTCTAAAGGCAAAAAAAAACCCTACCACACCTTGCCCCTGATGTAAAAAAGGATTACAGTGGAAAAAGGACTGTAGGTCCAAATTGGACAAAGCCACCAGTGGAAATAGGCTGGCTGCTTGGTACCCTTGGGAAGCTCATGACCTTAAAGAGCTGAAAAAGGCTGTCGGAGAGGATGGGCCCAATTCCCTATGGGCAGAAACCATCCTCCAGGGCTTAGCACACCAACCTTTCACAACCCAAGATTGGAAAATGCTCTGTAAGGCTGTCCGCCCCCCAAACTTGTTTATCAAGTTCTGTGCCTTCTTTAAAGAAGAGTGCCATGTGCAGGCAGAGATAAATCAAGCAGTAGCATTGTCCAATGCCACTCTGCTAGGTGTAAACGCTAGCCAATGTGTAGGTAACCACAATAGAACCAACCCTGGACTCACCTTCCCATGGGTCCTTGGCAAAGGTTCTTGCGTAGGTGCCAACAAACCCTTTTGCAGCACTATGGCAAATCTCACTGCCCCCAAAACCCTAAATAAGTGGACCTGAAACAAGCGGGCCGCAGGGGCAGCTGCAGTGGCCATCAGCTCCCTCTTGGGAGTTATTGGAGTGGGTACCGGGACTGCCGGAATAGCCTTGGCACATCAACAGGTAGCTTCCCTTAGGGAGGCAGTAGACATAGATTTTGGCTGTTTGGAGGTGTCTGAATCACATTTAAAAAAAAAATCGCTAACATCACTTTCTGAAGTTGTTTTATAGAATCAACGCGGACTAGACCTGTTTTTCTTACAGCAAGGAGGATTATGCGCTGCCCTCAAGAAGAGTGCTGCTTCTATGCCGACCACTCTGGAGTGGTCAAAGATTCCCTAGCTAAGCTTAGAGAAGGGCTAGAAAAGCGCAAAAAAAAAAAAAAAGAGTGAGAAGCCAATAGTAATTGGTTCCAAAACTGGCTTTCAAGTTCCCCATGGCTCACCACCCTGCTGTCCTCCCTGGCAGGCCCCCTAGCCATTTTCCTTGTTTTAATCATCTTGGGGCCTTACGCCATTCACCAGGTTGTGTCCCTTATAAGGCACAACACCACTTCTCTCATAATGCTCGCCCAGGTGGTAGAGGAGGTGGCCCATAATGAAAGCCCTGACAGCCCTTGGGTCAATATGGCCCTTCAAGAAATCAACGCCAATCTGTAAGGCTCTGCCCCACCCCCGCTTGGCTGGATAGTCAATGACGGGTAAGATTTCCAGAGGGAAACAACCTAAGACAGGCGCAGCCACCAGAGGGAATGGAGGCGAGGCTGGGAAGGTTAGCCGCCTCCAGCTGCCTTATTAAAACAAAAAAGGGGAGATGTCAGGCCTTAAAAACTAATGCCACCTTAAGTGACATTACAAGTGGTGCCATTATGGGCCCACAAGGGCGTATTAACGTGGCAGCCTAAGATGGCGCCGGTGGGAAGTAGGGTGGGGGTGTCTGTGGGAACCTTGCCTTAGCCCTTTTTGGCCAAATACGCGCTTCTGTACTCGTGAACACTGTGTGGTTGCAATAGCTAGGCACTGAGACAGAATGCATGCCCTTGACCTTTAAGCTGATAGGATTATGTAAAAAACCTCCCTTCCCCATTTGCCTTTAAAAGCAAGTGCTTGTGTGATAATAAACGGAACTGCTCGACAGAACCCTCACCTGCCGCATGTGAGTGTCCTTTAAACCAGGCTGTTTGGCACCGGCGGTGTGCTCACCTCTCTTCACGGCTCTCTTCACGGCTCTCTTCCCCCGTCTCCTTCCAAAGAGGACAGGAGGGAAAGAGGAATCCGGGCCATTCACTCGCTCACCAAAAGGAATGAGGCTAGGGCTGTTCGGGTTGGCTGGCGGCGGACCCGGCAATGATACATTATTATTAGCTATTATTATGATGCTATACAATAGGTCTCCAGATCTTACTCATCCTTTCCAACTGAAATTTTGTACACTTTGAGCAACATCTGCACATTGTCCCATCCCCTCAAAATAGAACATACATATATACTCTCACTTATAGGAATACACTTCAGCCTTAAAAAAAAAAAAAAAAGAAGGAGGAGGAAATCCTGTTGTTTGGGACAACATGTATGACTCTGAAGAACATTATGAGAAGTGAAGTAAGCCAGGCACAGAAAGACAAATACTGCATGATCTCACTTATATGTGGAATCTACAAAAGTTGAACCAGTGGTACTTCTAACCAAGAGTAAAGTATGTTTATTAATTAAGGGAAGTGTGTGTGACAACGTGGTAAAATCTCTGTTCAAACTCTCAAAGACTTTTACCTTCACCCTAAGTTGCATTTAAAGTCTTACCCCCTAATTCCCATCAACTGTTTCAAAACTGCAGGAAAAATTGAATGAGAAAAATTGGTGGAACAAATTGAATCCATAAACAATTCCAAGTGAAGTCTTGCTAGAAATAGAAAAATGAGTAGTGTGATCCTCAGACACTAAATATACCCACATTTGTTCTGTATCAATATTCCATTGTTTGTTGCCAGGATCTGGAGTTAAGTTATTCACCAGTTATTTTTTGAATAAAATCAACTGTTTTCTCTGTATAATCACTATGTGAATAAGGTACAAAGCAGATGTACATCTTATCTATATTCTTTTTTTTTCTTCCTTTCTTTGTTCCTTTTTATTCTTTCATAAGTTTTAGTAAAGTTACAGAAACACTTGTATGTAAATAAGTTTTGGTAATTTTATTTAGTGAAAATACTTAATTTGGGAAGAGACTCTTAGAATGTTCCATTTTCATCTCTCTAATATAAATTTCAAAATCAAAGTTCCATCGGCAGTAAAAGAAAAACTGCCATTAACTAGAGACAGCAAATTTGCTCTTAATGGAAACTCTAAATTACTGCTTTCCAAACTAAGCCATATAAAACAACTTTAGTTCTTTAAGAAAGGATGAGGAACATTTTATTTTTAAAAGGAGCATGTGTTATTTCCATTTGCTTTAAATGGCACCTGGAAATTAAGAAGAACCTACCTTTGAATAGACAAATAATTTGCAAGAAATGAAGTATAACACCAACAAGAATTTACACAGATCTGGTTTCAAGATTAGAAACTGGAATATTATTCATTATAAAAAGGGTAGGGGAAGGAAACTGGGCTTAGTGCCCCCCAAAGAAGGCAAACAACAAAATGATCAACATATATAGACTGAATGGTGAGTAAAAGAAGCTGAAATCAATGTTTTCATCTGCATTGTCTTTGAAGAAAACTGGGGGAAGTGGGTTTCTATGTAGTAGTTACATAAATTTCAGTAAAATACGTTACGTTAGTATGTTACAATACTTTTTGGTTACCAGTGGCAAAATTAGACTCTGGCTACCTTAAACCAAAAAGGAAATTTATTAGAAGCAGGTAGGGTACAGAGAAGAACACAATGAAAAGCCACCAAGCAAGCCGCGTGGGAAAAGCAGGAAGCTGGAGAGCTCAGAGTTATTAACTACAGATGTAATGAAAGTTTCCTTTACAGAACATGATGAACTTGCTGGAGTTTCAAAAATTTCAAGTCTTTTTATCACTCAAGTCCAAATTTTACATGAGAGTTACATGTCTGTCCTTTATATGCCAGCTGTATTCAGGGAACTGTCATGTAGTAGGTGAAGCAACAGGTGTCTACTCCTGTTTGATTGGAAATTCCCAGGATAGACAAAGTTTTGAGCTGGTCTTTTCTACACAGTAAATGTAGTTCTACAAATAAAAAACAAAAACAAAAAATGACACCTGAACCTCACATTTAATTTGTGATTCAAGAATTATCTAATTCTCAGCAATAATAACATAGAGAAAAATGCAATTATGTAAGTATTATAGCAAATTAACTACATGTGGAATTACTGTAAAAATGTAGAGACATGGAGCTGTTAACACTTTATTTAACATCTTTACCCAAGGGATATTAACTTTATTTTTTAACACATTTATGCAGCTTATATTATTATATTTATTCTTTGTCAATTATGCAATATTCCAAAAATGTAGAAGTGTTCAGAAAATAATCAAAAAAACACCTGCTTTTACTATCCAGACATAACTCATATTTTATAGTGCAAAATATTAACCTTTTGCTATTGTTCTTTCAGATACTATTTTTAAGGAAATAAAACTGTTTCAGATATCATGAACCCATTTCTTCTTCTCTAGAGGTAGCCATTTTCTGGAAGTTAGTGCTGACTATTCCCATCCATTATTTTGAATTTTTCACACATACCCACAAACAGTATATATCATTGTGTGTTAAAAATTTACACAAATGTTGTTACATTGGCAGTATTAATCACCAACTAGTTTTTAATCACACAATTTTGAGATCAAATCATATTAATGCATATAGTTTTAGTTCATTGATTTTAAATGCTAAAAAGGATTCCACTGTATGACTATCACTTTTTAAAATTCAAACTATTTTAACATTTACTTTTACACATTTGCAAGGTACAGTGTGTTGTTTCAATACATGCATAAACTGCATAATGACTCACTTAGGGTAGACAGCATAGTTTTGTACCCATTAGTCCACCACTTTTCCTTCCTCCCCCACCCCCCTGGCCTTTGGTAACCATTATTCTACACTCCATTTCTATAAGAACCACTTCTTTATCTTTAGATTCCACATGAGTGATATCATGTGGAATTTGCCTTTTTGTGCCTGACTGACTTAACATTAACGTTTCCAGTTACATCCACATTGCTGAAAATGATATTTTTTCAATAGCTGAATAGTATTCTATTAGGTATATATACCACAGTTTTTTTTTCCTTCCATTCATTTGTTGATGGTCATTCAGACTGATTCCACCTCTTGGCTATGGTGAATAGTGCTATGATGAACATGGGAGTATAACACAATAGCAGAAAAAGAAATCAAGAAAGTAATCCCATTCACAATAGCTACCAAAAAAATTGAAATGCCTAAGAGTAAACTTAATGAAGGAGGTAAAAGACTTGTAATATTAAAATTATAAAACATTGGTGAAAAAAACTGAAGAGGATACAAACAAATGGAAATTTATCCCATGTTCACGGGTCTGAAGGACTAACATCATCAAAATGTCCATATTACCCAAAGCAATGTACACATTCAATGCAATCCCCATCAAAATACCAATAATATTCTTCACAGAAATAGAAAAAACAATCTTAAAATTTGTACAAAAACACAAAAGACCCCATATAGCTAAAGCAATCTCAAACAAAAAATACAAAGCTGGAAGCATCATATACTATGACTTGAAAATATAGTATAAACCTATACTAACATAAACAGTATGGTACTGGCATAAAAACAGGTAAATTGACCAATGAAATAGAATAGAGAGACCCAAAATAAACATATATGTTTACAGCCAACTGATTTTTGATAATGATACCAAGAATATACACTGGAGAAAGGCCAACCTCTTTAATAAATGGTGCTGAGTAAACTGGATATCCACCTGCATAAGACTGAAACTAGACCTCTATCTCTCAACATACACAAAAATCAACTCAAAATGGATTAAAGATCTAAATTTAAGATCCCAAACTATGAAACTACTAGAACAAAACACAGGGGAAACACTATATGAAATGGGAGTTGACAGTGCTTTTTTGAGCGAGACTAAAAAGGCACATGCAACTAACGCAAAAATGCATAAATGGGTCTATGTCAAACTTAAAAGCTTCTGCACATCAAGGGACACTGGCAACAAAGTGAAGAGACAACCAACAGAATGGTGGGAACTGTTTGCAAAGAACACATCAGACAAGGGGCTAATATCCAGAATATACAAGGAACTTAAACAACCCAACAGGAAGAAAAAATAAATAAATAACCCAATTAAAAAATGGGCAAAGGACTTGGCCAACAGGCACATGAAAAACTGATCAGTGTTACTAATCATCAGGGAAATACAAATTACAACCACAATGGGATACCATCTCGCTCCAGGTAGAATAGCTATGTACAACAGGACAAAAAATAACAAATGCTGGTGAGGATGCAGAGAAAGAGAAGCTCTCCTACATTGCCGGTGAGAACATGAATTGGTACAGCCACTGTGGAAAACAGTATAGAGGTTCCTCAGAGAACTAAAAATAGGTCTACCCTATGGCCCAGCCATCTCTCTACTGGATATATACCCAAAGGAAATGAAATAAATATATCAAAAAGACTCCATTGGATCACTCCTGACATCTGTATTGATGGATATTGAGGTTTACTCCCTTTCTTCCTTCCTGCCTACCTAAAGGAATGATGCATTAAACCTTATTATCTAGGTCTGCTTGAGCATATGCTCAGGAGTTTATGTAGGGGATAAAATTAAAAGTGGAATTGTTGATATGCAGGATTTGTTCATCTTTACTTTTACCAAATATTGTTCTGCAGAATAGTTGTACCAGTTTGCAGTTCCAGTAGCAGTATATGAAAGTTGCCATTGTGCTATGTCCTTACCAGTGGTGAGTATTGCCATTTTTAATATTTTAGTTACAGTTTTTTATTAGCAGGAAAGTAGCATATCTTTTCATAACAACTAGTGATTGGATATTTTTCACATACTCAATGGCCATTATTCTTTTATTTGCTTTTTTCTACTGGAGTTGTAGTTTACTGTATATATACATATATATGTGTGCATATATATATATATATATATATATGCACACATATACCAATCTATGGCTTGTCTTCTAACTTTGTTATTGGCATTTTTTTCTCATATTCTTAATAGTTCTCTGAAAATACCTTCATTTTACCCTCCCTTTTAAAGATAATTAAGAAGAGAATAGAATTCCAAATTGACATTTCTTTTCCTTTAGCACATTATACATTTGTA
The DNA here is from genome assembly GCF_000696425.1 of Galeopterus variegatus. Classification (NCBI taxonomy): domain Eukaryota; kingdom Metazoa; phylum Chordata; class Mammalia; order Dermoptera; family Cynocephalidae; genus Galeopterus; species Galeopterus variegatus. Next base: position 67,080 of record NW_007732253.1, on the reverse strand, counting down.
GATGTATTTCATTATCATCAGACTTCCCTGCAGTTAATAAGAATTCTTCATTCTAATTGCCATTCATTATTATATAATGCTATGATTGCTTTAAAAAATACCTTTTTATCTTTGCATTTCACATTTTGAATTCAAAGTGCTGAGGTCTGGATTTATTCTTATCTATCCCTCTCAGAAATTTGAGTGTTATTTGAGAACTTGCTGTAAATTCTGGGAAAACTCACTATGTAGTGTTTCCATTCTCTCTACTCTCTTTTTCTATAATTCTTATTATTTTAACATAAATGTAGTATCTTTTAATTCTCTTCTCTCATTTTATCTGCCATATTTCTTAAGTTCTCATATTTTTTTTCTCTTTTTATTGGTGCTGCATCCTGGTTACACAGATTTACCTTTCTGTTTACCTAAGACTTTTTTTAATCTGCTATTTAAACCATGAACTGAGTGATATTTTCAATGACTATATTTTTCATCTCTACTGGTTCTATCTGATTCTTTTCAAGATGTCTTCTTTTATTTGTTTATTTTTAATTCAATAAATTTTTAAATTTAAACTTTTTATTTCATCATACATTTCAAATTATTCTATTATTTCTATTAGGGTACCATTTCTCTTACCTACTGTATTGACAGACTCTCCCTCATAATAATTTGTTACTTCATATACCTTGACTTACTGCAATTGAACTCATCTTTGAATAGTTTTTTTATAAGGTCTGTGAAGGCTCTTTACCCCTATGTTGAAAGTTTCCCTACAGCATTGTTGAGAGATATATATCCTGAGGTATATATTTAATATTGAGAAGAAGCCTCAACATTAAACATTTTAAAATTTTCTCCAAATAAATCTATAAATTTAGTAAAATTCCAATAAAATTGTAACTAATTTTAATTAAATTTAGCAAAATTTGATTCTAAAATTTATATAGAATAACCAAGGGCCAAAAATAGCCAAGATGATTTGGCTTGCAAAACTTTTCCTACTAGTTTCAAGACTTATTATAGAATATACTAATTAATACAGAAGGTATTCATGCATAGATAATTCAAACAGAATACAAGAAGTAAAAACAGAACTTAGAAATAAACCCAGGAATATAAGAAAACTTAAATTACAGAAGATATTTTGAGATATGATGGACTATTGAATCATTCTGAAACCATGTGAGAAAAAGCACAACATTTATTCATACTTTCCTTAAATACATAAAATTAGTATCAAGTTTATAATGAGATATAAAACAATATAATTTTAGGTTATGGTTATGGACTAGAAGCACAATAAAATTTCTTTAAAAGCATACAAAAAGGAAAAGCAATAAGGCAAAAGATAAACTGGATTTACTTAAAATTAATATTTTTATTCTTTTAAAAACAAAGTATTAATAAAATGGCAAAAAAAAAAAGAATGGGAGAAGGCATTTACAAAACATGAAATATACAAAGAAATAGTATTCAGAATAAGTGAATAATCTTAAAAATAAGAATTAAAAAAGCCCCTCATAAACCAAAAGAGAAATGTGCAAAAGTTAATAACAGGTGGTTTTCTGAAGAGGAAATCAGAATGGTGAATAAACATGTAAAAAAATACATAAAAACATCACTTGTAATTAGAAAAGTACAATTAAAACAAGTGACATTTTATTCCATATCATCAGAGAAAAATATCAAAGTATGATATTCACAAATGGCCAATATATGTAGCAACAGGGGCCATACAATGTTGGTTGTAATTCAAAGTGGAAAAATCTCTTTACAGATAACACTGGCAATATCCGTTAAAACTTTCCACATCTAGACAAACTCTTGTGAGTAAATAGGAGTAAAATTTATAAAAATGATCATTGCAGTACTGTTAAAATTGGAATCAAAATGTCCATCAATAGAAAAATGGGTAAATATTTTTTGTTTTCATGAAATGGAACAGTATAAACACTAGCAAAAATAGGCAAACTAAAACTATATGCATCAACATAAGCAGAGTTATTTAAAATAATGTTTTAAAAGGTTTTGGTTAAGAAATACGTACAGCATACTATCAATACAGAAATTTAAAATATGTAAATTGATGCTACATATTGGTTAGGATCACACATTCATATAGTAAAACGTACATAGAAGTAATAAATACCCAAATCAGTAGTTACCTATGAGGGAGAGAAAGTGGAATGAGATCCAGGATGAATACATAGAAATCTAAGAGTAGTTTGCAATTATTCTAAATCTTCAGCATATAGTAAAGTTCAATATAGTGTTCTCCATACATTTCTATATATTATGTTATATTTTAACATATAAGGCAATAAAATCATTGAATGAGTAGCCTCTGTTCCAAATATAATCCAGTATGAAGAGATAATCATTAAAGCAAGTCCTGTATTAATGCTTTATACATTAAATAGATAAATAAAATAAAACAGAATACCTGAAATAGGTCCATCATTCCATTAAAATTCATTACATAAAAACCAGAGATCACCATAAAAAATGTGCAAGAAACATTATTTGAAAATTTGCAGAACTATAAATGACCTTGTATCTATCACTTCACTTATATTATATTTTCTACTTATATAAAGTATGTGTATTTATGATTACCTACATACCCATATATCATATCTAAAACTATACCAAATCAGAAGGAAATAAACCACACTATTAGCAGAAGCAGTTTAACAGAGATGCGGTTCTAGGTGACTCAATTATTAATTTTCTAAAATTGTCAGTCCTGTGCCCTTTTTTCCATTTTTCTGTTAAGCTGTTTTTGTCCTTTTCTGTTTGCAAGTACTTTTACATTGTTTGGGAGAAATATTTATATTTCCAGAATGTTTTTCATTTCAAGAAAATGTTAGTGCACCTCAGTTGACTCTGAAGCTGGAATGTGGGAGAGGCTGAAAATAATCCAGGGACTTATTTTCACCAGTCTAGAAATGGCATAAAATCATCCCCTCTATTCTCCAGCTCCTGTACATAGAGTAGAGAAAGAACGAGAACTGGGGAGGCCTGTCGAGGCATGTAGCATCCTACTCAAAGCTGCCTTTGGTCTCCTTGCCTGTATCTCTCAAGTTGACCAGCCAAGTTTAGGGACATGGAAAAAAAATATGATCAGGATATAATTGGAGTAAAAGTGTGCTCATTACTGACTAAGGTACCATTACCTTTTCTCCATTTCCCTCATCTTTTGTGTCTTGTGATGGTTGATGCTATGTGTCAGTATAGGTGGGTTGTGGTGCCCCAGATATTTGGTCAAACGTTATTCTGAATATGTCAAACGTTATTTTGAATGTGTCTGAATTCTGAATGTTCCTGTGAGGGTGTTTTGGATGACATTTACATTTAAATCGGTGGACTGTGGGTAAAGCAGATTGCCCTCCATAATTTGGGTGGGCCTCATTTAATCAGTTGAAGGCCTGAATAGAATGAAAGACTAACCTCTCCTGAGCAAGACGCATTCTCCTCCCTGACAGCCTTCACACTTGAATGACAGCATCGGCTCTTTTCTTCGTCTCCAGCTTGCTAGCCCACTGTGCAGATTTTAGACATGCCAGCTTCCATAACTGCATGAGCCAATCCTTAGAGTAAATCTTTTTCCACATATGTATACACAACATGTTGGTTCTATTTGTCTAGAGAACCTGACTAATACAAAGCTTACCAGGTATTTTTTGAGTGTGATAATAAAAAACCTAAATGTTATCATTGTACCACACTGTGTGTGGCACTCTTCTTCCTAGACACATTGGTTCTGTGTAAAATTACACAAGAGATGAAGACAATAAGAAGTCCAGACTCTTCTTCAAAGAGTCCACTACTGTGTTCTTCCAAAAGAAATTACAAGCAAGCTCTTTGGCGAAAATTAAAATGACAAGTGAGGGGAGAAAGGAGGAGTACATGATATATACATCCAAGTAAACTCATATTTTCCTAACTCCTACTAAATAACTTTATGTTACCATTGGACTCTGCCATGCTCCTTATTTCCCAGCCAATTTTTAGAAAATGAGTACAAACTATGAAGACATTAGCTTGGTCTAAGAGTTGGGAAGAGTTATTATTTAAACAAAAAAATCACTCAATGCTATTCAGAGTCATTTGCAAAGAAATAGCTCTGGATACTACAAGATATGGACCTGAGAATCACAGTGAATCTGTGGAATAAATACTCACAATAGCAAACAAAATAAAGTGTGGGGGAGCTTCTTGTAATCACTTTCTTAATTTACCTAAGGAGATTTGTTCATGTTCCTACAATTAGTTTACAGGAAAATACTTATATGTTATACATCAGTAACCAGTATAACAAATTGAGAAAAAAAAATATGTGTGGATATGTATATATGTTACCAGAGGTGAAAAAAAAAAAAAAAAAAAAAAAAAAAA
>NW_007732253.1:60196-62596 GCF_000696425.1 Galeopterus variegatus | reverse complement strand
TTTTAAATCAGTAACCAGTATAAAAAAATTAGAAAAAAAAAAATGTGTGGATATGTATATATGTTTCCAAAGGAAAAAAAAAAAAAAAAAAAAAAAAAGAGAAGGAGGCTGAAGGATTTGGGCTTTGTACTCCTGCAGACATAACTTCACACAGTGAGAATGAGGCAATGCAGACAGATTTACAGTTTGCTAATACAAGCTAATATGCACCTAATGAGACTCCAGCTGTCTAATTTTCAATTTGCACTCACCGAATTTACTTTTTTTTTTTTTTTTTTACTGCACAGTAGTTAAGACACCTCATCTTTTTTTCCTTGAAGTATATGCAATAGCTACTTTGAACGTTTTTGGTACATCTGCAGATGATCCCATACAGTGGGCAGTATGTACAGATTGCAGAAGAAATACAAGAAAGACACAAAATGGTTAAACAATAAGCTAAAATGCTCTAATGATAAACCAAGCCAAGCTGATTGGTTTTCTTATTGGTATAGCTTTTCAGTTTTCCAGGTGATAGAGAGTCTTTTCAGAAGAAATACAAGTAGTGAACAGTAATTATTAGAGATCAGAAGGCATTGTTCTTACTTCCTCTTTTGGTGAATAATTCTCAGTCAACCAAAACTTCCCTGACCAATTTCACAAAATTTTACAATGCTGCCACCTAACCATCTCTAAACTCCAGTATGTAAAGTCAAAATGAACGTTCCCCAAGAATTCAATATTCTTGAAGAGGAAATGAGCAATATATATTTACTTTCAAAAATGAGGAAATTGGTTTCCATTAATCAAATTTCACCAGAAAAATGTGTCTTTCTTTCAAAGTGATATGGAAAGATAAATTTCCACAAAGCTTTTCTGTGTCATGCTAAAAGAATTATTGATGAGTTTGTAAGGTTACAATGTTAAAATTGCAAAGGAATGTCTTTATAATGAGGTGAGCCCCTTTCTGATGTTGTAAAGGTGGTTTTCATTCCTCACCATCCCATCTTGCTGAGAGATCTGCCACTTTAAGAGGGGATGCAGATTCCTAAGGCAGGACAGAAACAAACTAGCTTTTACTGTATTTTACATATAATTACCACATTTTATCATTACAATAGCTGTTTGAGTAAAAACTCTTATCTTCATTTTATAGATGAGGGAAATAAGTTTCAATGAGGTTACATATTTTGGCCAAGATCCTATAACTAATAAAGGAGCCAGGAATTAAACCCAGATCTATCACTGTTTACTTTTCTACACTATCTCTTCCCTGGGAATATCAGTAATTCAAAATAGGGTGCTTAAAACATTCTCAATTGGAAAAACAAATCTAGACTATGGGGGTTTTCATACTAGTGACCAAAATTATAAAGTTTTCTATTTATGTCTAAGTCAAAAGCTATTGCTATTGTGAAAAAGAAAAGAATAATTCTCTTTAAAGACAAATTTTGGCAAGGAAAAATGCAGTCCAATTTGCTTGAATTACAAAAATAGAAACACGTGTAATCTCAAATTAACTGTCTTTGTTTTCTGCAGTTCTATGCAATTGCAAATATGCAAAAGAACAAATCTTTGAAAGAGAAAAAATGGACATGTTGGCAATTAGTTGTCCTCATGTTTCTGTTAATTGATGAGTGCTTTCTTTGTTCTAGAAAAACTTAAGACTGCTCAGATTTCCTGGCATTAGTCTTCATGAAATATCATCTAAATGATACCTTTGTGGAGACCATGATGCTCAATCAGACGTTTTGGCTAACATACTAGGCTGCTGATCTGACACTCAGTGCCCAGAATCACTGTGACTGAGCCAAGCTTCCTGTCCAATTTTTGGTATCTCTGCCAACTGGTTTTCTAGATGGCTAGATCTCTCTTACCTGAACATAACCATGAGCCAAGCATACTAGCAAAGGCCCAATTTTTATGAATGTAATGATACATACTACAGATAAAAAAGAGTCACTGATAAGCAGAACCAATGTTTGCACATGAATTGTTTAAATCAATTATGATGACAAATAGCTGTTTTATGAGAGACCATGACTATTCAGAACTTCATTTTAGTCACTTAACACATGGTAACCATCACAGGAACAATGAAGAAAAATGGGAGAAAAACTAAAACAATAAAATAATTATATATTGTTGGTTTAGGAATCATATAAAGCAATAGTCTTGCACATTTAGAGAGAACACAATTATATCTGAATCATCTTGCACTTTAAAAAGTGATGATATAGGCAGACTTCCAAGATTAGAGTTATACAAAATTACAGGGAAATCTAAATCTGCAAAATACATGAATCAAGGATGAGCTAATTCTATGTAAACTCATTCAGCTTTCTTAAAACAAATGACCACATTTTACATGTGACACCTCACGAGGCTTATTGGCACCAATCTTTCATATCACAAGCAGAG
>NW_007732253.1:57721-60180 GCF_000696425.1 Galeopterus variegatus | reverse complement strand
GAACTTCATTTTAGTCACTTAACACATGGTAACCATCACAGGAACAATGAAGAAAAATGGGGGAAAAACTAAAACAATAAAATAATTATATATTGTTGGTTTAGGAATCATATAAAGCAATAGTCTTGCACATTTAGAGAGAACACAATTATATTACTGAATCATCTTGCACTTTAAAAAGTGATGATATAGGCAGACTTCCAAGATTAGAGTTATACAAAATTACAGGGAAATCTAAATCTGCAAAATACATGAATCAAGGATGAGCTAATTCTATGTAAACTCATTCAGCTTTCTTAAAACAAATGACCACATTTTACATGTGACACCTCACGAGGCTTATTGGCACCAATCTTTCATATCACAAGCAGAGTAATCTACTAAAAACATCGTTGTATTTGCATTACTACTTTGCCTTAAAACATTTGTTCTCCTCCTGCTTCCACCACTGCTATCACATAAAATGTATGTCCACATTCTTTAAACTAAACAGTATGGCTCTAGTGTGCTTGTTCAGAACTTTCTTCCCTCTCTTTCTAACATAAGCCCTATACTCCCACCAATAAAGCTGCACTGTCTAATATGATTGCCACTAGCCATGTGTGCCAATTTAGGTTTAAATTAGATAAAATTAGAAAGAATTCCGTTTCTTTATTACACTAGCCACATTTCAAGTCCTCAGTAGCCACTTGTGATTAGTGGCTACTGTACTGGATAGCACCAAATATCCATCATTGCAGAGAGTTCTACTGTGTTGCACTGTGGTGTACCTGTCCTGAAATCCCATTGTATGAATCTATCTGCAAGTTCTATCTACATACTATTCCCTCCAGGTGGAAATGCTCTAGCTTCTTGTCCATCCTTTCAAATTTACGTTCTGAAATTTCATACAGCCTTCAGGGTGTAGGCTACATTTCATTTTTTCTATTGCCCTCAGCCGTATACGTTTCAGTCAGAAATGATCTCCACTTCTGAACTCTTTTTGAGTTTTGTTTATAATATTCACGTGCAAACTCTCACACTGTTGCTTTAAACAAAGTGAACTCCGTTCTCTCCTCAGAGCATCATGAGCATTATAAACACTCAGTACATATTTTTTTAAGTAAGAAAATATAATTCACATTTTAAAGGTTTTAGTTTTTTTTTTTTTCAGTTGTAAGAAAACACCATACTGTTGAACTTTTTTATTTACAAGGAANTCACGTGCAAACTCTCACACTGTTGCTTTAAACAAAGTGAACTCCGTTCTCTCCTCAGAGCGTCATGAGCATTATAAACACTCAGTACATATTTTTTTAAGTAAGAAAATATAATTCACATTTTAAATGTTTTAGTTTTTTTTTTTTTTCAGTTGTAAGAAAACACCATACTGTTGAACTTTTTTATTTACAAGGAAAAATAGAATCAGAGAGGTGGCAAGCAGAGGCGATACTCAAACAAGTAGAATGGCACCAGCTCATCAGAATGAACACTGGCTTCAGCACCAGAACTGGGTCCTAGATGTCCTTTTTGCCTTATTTCCTGAATCCTTGGAAGATCCAAGGGTATGTACGAAGAACTGGGACAGCCAGAGAAATGTTACGGGAGGAGCTTTCAGGAGTTTATGGCTGAATCTACCTCTTCTACCAGAATGGCAGTGTTTCAGTATTTTATCAGCGAATATGGCTATGCCTGTGCTTACTGAATAGCTCTGGCGATGTAATTATCCCAAGTTCATACAGTTAGTAGAATTTGCCATAAATCAATTTTTTATTTCCTTTTTGTCTTTTTTCGTGACCTGTAATGGGATCGCAACCCTCAGTGTCGCGCCCGCACCACGCTCAACCAGTGAGGGGACCGGTCTCTATATGGGATCCGAACCCTCGCCGCCACGCTCCCAAGCACCGCACTCTACCGAGTGCGCCACCGGGCCGGCCCTGCCATAAATCAATTTTAAAACAGCTTTTCACAAATATAACTACTGTGGCATGTGAGATACCCACCTTCTGGGATATTGTAGCAAAAGCTTTTCAACTGTTAAATAGGCATGTGATCTTTATACCATTGATATAATGTCACATGCATTTGTGTGCATATTACAACATTCCAGAAAACTGCTCCCTCAGATGTTTTATTTGGGGTAATTGATGTTTTAGGCCTAAAAATCTTAATAAGCTGACACTTTTATTTTCAGAAGTGCCTGCAAGTGGTGCAATTTTAAAAAATTACATTTCAACCTGGGTGATTGGCTAATAAAAACAAAGTGCTTTGCAACAAATAAACAAGTAAAGGATATGGCATGCTTTGCCACAGCTTTTAACATAAATGAGTAAAATCACTTCATTTCTTTCAATAAAAGTATCTTACATCTAAAATTAAATGCCTAATGTTTATAAGGAAATAGCATGCTTTCATATTAAAAAAAAACTTGATAGTTTACTGTTGGCAACACTTAAAAAGTTACTAAGTTTTTTTTAAGT
>NW_007732253.1:55361-56830 GCF_000696425.1 Galeopterus variegatus | reverse complement strand
TTGCCACAGCTTTTAACATAAATGAGTAAAATCACTTCATTTCTTTCAATAAAAGTATCTTGCATCTAAAATTAAATGCCTAATGTTTATAAGGAAATAGCATGCTTTCATATTAAAAAAAACTTGATAGTTTACTGTTGGCAACACTTAAAAAGTTACTAAGTTTTTTTTAAGTGGCTAACCATAGTAGTGAAAAACTAATCGTTTCTATGGTATCATTTTGGGCCCTAACCCTCCAGTTTTAAATAATGTTCAGTTTGTGAGGAAAATGCAACATTACTTCCTTATTGATGTTTACCCCTGGCTCCACATAGAAAACAATAAACATAGATAATCTGTAATCTGTAAAGTTGTCTATACCCCAATGGTCATTCTATAGTCATTTTTTTTTTTAATTTAAAAAGACTGCTGTTGAGTACTTCTAGATTAGAAACATAGGAGGTAATCTGGGATTTTCTTTCCTCTTCCCTGCTCACATAGTTCTTACTCTGAATCTACTCACTGCTGTTTTATAGTCAGTTTGAACAAGTAAAGCTGGTTTCCCATCTCACAAAATAAATGATTCAGAAAATCACAGGGACTGAGGAACTCCTGCAGACCAGCGAGTGGAAACAGATGGCTGGGAACTGAAGCAGGAGTGATGTCAGCAAAATGGCAGAAGAGGACTTTTCAACTGTCCTCTCCCCCCAGTGCACTAATTCTGACAACCACCCACATACGAGATCACCTTTGTGGGAGTCCGAGAGTCTTATAGAGAAGTTATAGTACACCAGTGGAGCAAAAAATCTGAGAACAGACACATCGAAAAGGGGAAGAATAGTTTCACTTTACCTGTATCATCCCTTCCCCAAGGTTGCACATCTCAGTGCCAAGACAGACCCCCTCAGGCTATGACTCTTCCCACAGAAGAAAGCAAGAGCATAGGGATAAAGGGCCCAGATTACCCAGCTGAGCAATATGCTGCCCCAAAGGCCACCCCTTACTAACCCCAACAGAACACTGAGGTTATCATCATGGCTCAGTGGCTGGGAGAGGTTAGGAGCAGGGGAGAGAGGCTGTTGCAGCTGCTGGTGCCACTGATGCTCCCAAGAAGTAACCCCACTGCCTCTGTGAGCACTGTAGTTGTGAGGGAGGCATTTGTAGCCACCAGTACCCCTGCTGTCCCATGAGGTAACCCTGCTGCCACTGCAGACACCACAGACATGCAGGAGGCAGCCACTGGTGCTGCTGCCAGCCCCATGAGGTAACCCTGCTGCTGCCAAGGACACCACAGACACCAGAGAGGGACTGCAGCCTCTCATACCACTTATGCCACCATGATGTAAACCTACTGCTGCTGCAGATACCGTAGCTGTGTGGGTCCCTGCTGTGGACACCGCAGTTAAGCAAGTAGCTGCAGAAATTGCCACTGCTGCAGTCACTGCTACCGCCAGAGCTGCCAGGCAGCCACCATTGTTATGTGCCCAGCC
>NW_007732253.1:52418-54137 GCF_000696425.1 Galeopterus variegatus | reverse complement strand
AGAATTTCTGATCTTGATCAGTCTCTTCTAAATAACTCATGCAGACCGAAAAAAAAAAAAAAAGATAGAAAAGACAAAAGAATTTTTAAAAATGAAGAAAATCAAAGACAGATATCAGAAAACATTGAGCGTACAAACATCTGAACCATGGTGTTCCTGAAGGGGCAAAGAAAGGAAAAGACACTGAGAAAATATCAGACAAAATGATAGAAAACTTCCCAGATATATTGAAAGACACAGACTTTCAGATTCAGGAGGCCCAAATATCCCCAAAGAGAATCAATCTCAAAAGGTCTTCTCTGAGGCTCATAATAATCAAATTGGCAAAAATCAAAGACAAAAAGACAATCCTAAAACAGCTAGATAAAAGTGTCAAGTCAGCTATAATGGAGTCCCCACCAGATTAATAGCAGACTTCTCAAGAGAAACTCTATAGGCAAAAAGAGAATGGGATGATACATGCAAAATATTAAAAGAAAAAACCTGCCAGGCAAGAATACTATTCCCATCAAGGCTATCCTTCAGAAATGAAGGAGAAATAGTGTATTTCCCAGAAAAACAAAAACTATGCAGGCTCACCACCACACGACAAGCCCTACAAGAAATCCTCAAGGGAGTCCTACATCTGGAATCCAAAAAATGATCATCACTATCATGAATACATGAGAAATAAAAAACTCACTGGTAGAAGAAAAATGCAAATGAGAAAGAGAAAAATAAATAAATCTTACCAACTCAAAAAACCAACAAACATGAAAGACAAACAATAAAATGGGAAGAAAGGAACAAAAGATATTTAAAACATCCAAACAAAAATCAATAAAATGCCAGAAGACAATACCTTTCAGCAATAACCCTAAATGCAAATGAATTAAATTCCCCACTTAAAAGACACAGACTGGTTGATTGGATTAAAAAGCTAGACCCAAGACTCACCTCATCTGTGAAGACACATTCAGACTAAGAGTGAAGGGATGGGAAAAGATATACCAAACAAATGGAATTCAACAATGAGCAGGAGAAGCTATTCTTATATCAGATAAAATCGACTTTAGACAAAAAACTATGAAAAGAGACAGAGTAGGCCACTCTATAATGATAAAGAGATCTATCCAGCAAGAAGACATAACAATCACAAATATATATGAGCCCAACATCAGAGCACCCAGATATATAAAATGAACACCATTAGACCTAAGGAAAGATATAGATTCAAATATGATAATAGTTGTGGACCTGAACACCTCTCTCTCATCATTGGACAGATCACCTAGACAACAAATCAACAGAGAAAAACAGGATTGAAACCACACTTTAGACCAAATGGACTTGGAAGATATCCACAGAACATTTCATCCAACAGCCACAAAACATGCATTCTTCATATCAGCACATGAAACAGTCTCCATGATAGACTAATCCTTGATTAGTTCACAAATCAAGTCTCAGCAAATTTTTTAAAAATTGAAATCTTTTCAAGTATCTTCTCAGACCAAAATGGATTAATATTAGAAATCAATAACAAGTGAAACTCTAGAAACTATACAATCACATGGAAAGCATATAGCATGCTCCCAAATGACCTACAGGTCCGAGAAGAAATTAAACGGTAAATCAAAAAATTTCTTGAATTAATGAAAATAGACACATAATACTAAAACCTGTGGGATACTGCAAAAGCAGTATTAAAAGGAAAGTTTATTGCAATAAATGCTTATA
>NW_007732253.1:48406-51937 GCF_000696425.1 Galeopterus variegatus | reverse complement strand
ATCACATGGAAAGCATATAGCATGCTCCCAAATGACCTACAGGTCCGAGAAGAAATTAAACAGTAAATCAAAAAATTTCTTGAAATTAATGAAAATAGACACATAATACTGAAACCTGTGGGATACTGCAAAAGCAGTATTAAAAGGAAAGTTTATTGCAATAAATGCTTATATCAAAAGAATAGAAAGATTTGAAATAAACAGTCTAATGCTACACTTTAAAGAACTAGAAAAACAAGAAAAATCCAATCCCCAAATTAGTAGACAGAAAGAAATAATTAAGATTAGAGCAGAACAAAGTGAAATAGAAATCTCCAAGACAATATAAAAGATCAACGAAACAAAAAGAAGGTTTTTTGAGATGGTAAACAAAATAGACAAACCATTAGCTAGCCTAACTAAAAAAAAAAAGGAGAGAGTAGACCCAAATAACAAAAATTAGAAATTGAAAGGGAGATATTATCGCTGATACCACAGAAATACAAATAATCATTAGAGACTATTTTAGACAATTATTCTCCAACAAATTTGAAAACTTGGAGGAAATGGATAAATTTCTGGACACATATAAATTACAAAGGCTGAACCAAGAAGACATACAAAACCTGAACAGACCAATAACAAGCAATGAGATTGAAGCAGTAATCAGCAGTCTCTGAACAAAAAAAAAGCCCAGGACCAAATGGCTTTATTCTTTATTTCTGAATTTCACCAAACCTTTAAAGAGGAATTAATACAAATTATTTTCAATCTATTCCAAAAAATTGAAAGAGAGGCAAACTTATTCTGTGAGGCCAGCATCATCCTGCTACCAAAACCAGACAAAGATTCTAAAACAAAAAGAAAGAAAAGAAAAAGGAAACTATAAGCCAATATCATTGATGTATTTAGATGCAAAGATCTACAAAATATTAACAATCAGAATACAGCAACACATCAAAAAAATTATATACCATGATCAAGTGGGGTTCATCCCAGGGATGCAAGGATGTTTCAACATACACAAGTCAATAAATGTCATACACCACATTAACAAAATCAAGCACAGAAGCCAAATGATTATCTCAAAAAGCACAGAGAAAGCATTTGACAAAGTTTAACATATCTTTATAATAAAGACTCTCAGTAAATTAGGTATAGAAGGAAATCGTCTCAACACAATAAAAGCCATATATGACAAATCCACCATCAATATCATCCTGAATCAGAAAAAGCTTTCAGCTTTTTTTTTTAAGAACAGGAACAAGGCAAAGATGCCCACTCTCACCATCCCTATTTAACATAGTACTGGAAGTACTAGCCAAAGCAATCAAGCCAGATAAAGAAATAAAGGGCATCCATACCCTTTATGGAAATGATGAAGTCAAACTGTTCCTGTTTGCAGATGATATGACCTATATATAGAAAAGCCCAATGATTCTACAAAAATAACTCTTAGAGTTGATAAATGATTTTAGTTATGTTGCAGGATACAAAACCAACACACAAAAATCAGTATCATTTTAATACTCCATCATTAAACTAGCAGAAAAAGAAATCGAGAAAAGTAGACTATTTTATAATAGCCACCAAAAACAAACAAACAAACAAACAAACCTAGCAACATATTCAACCAAGTGGTGAAAGGTCTCTACAATGGGAACTACAAATCGCTGTTGAAATAAATTGAAGAGGACACAAAAAGATGGAAGATATTCCATGCTCTTGGATTGGACGAATTAATATTGTGAAAATGTCCATGCTATTGAAAGTGATATACAGCTTCAATGCAATCCATACCAAATACAAATGACATTCTTCACGGAAACAGAAAAAAACAATCCTAATATTCATATGGCAAAACAGAAGATCCGGAATAGCCAAAGCAATCCTAAGAATAAACAAACAAACAAACAAATAAATAAATAATTCAATGCAATCCATACCAAATACAAATGACATTCTTCACGGAAACAGAAAAAAACAATCCTAATATTCATATGGCAAAACAAAAGATCCGGAATAGCCAAAGCAATCCTAAGAATAAACAAACAAACAAACAAATAAATAAATAAAACAAGGAGCATAACACTACCTGACTTCAAATTATACTACAAAGCTATAGTAACCAAAACAGTATGGTACTGGCATAAAAACAGACAGTCAGACTAATGGAACAGAATTGAGAACCCAGAAATCAACCCACAAACTTACAGCTAACTGATCTTCAAAAAAGGCACCAAGAACATAAATTGGGGAAAAGACTGCTTCTTTAATAAATGGTGCTGAGAAAACTGTACATACATATGTAGGAGAATGAAACTAGACCCATACTTCTCACCATATACCAAAATCAGCTCAAAACCAACTAAAGACTCAAATATAAGACATGAAACTATAAAACTCCTAAAGAAAAATATAGGTGAAATACTTCGGGTAGTAGGACTGGGCAAAGAGTTTATGAATATGACTCCCAAAGCACAGGCAACGAAAGAAAAAATAAACAAATGGGATTATACAAAACTAAAAAGCTCCTACATAACAGAAGAAATAACTAACAAAATGAAAAGATGGCCTAAGGAGTGGGAGAAAATATTTCCAAAATATGCATCTGATAAAGGATTAATATCCAGAATATATAAAAAACTCAAACAACTTAACAGTAAAAAAATAAATAAGTAAAATAACCTAATTAAAAACTGGGCAAAGGAGCTGAATAGGCATTTCTCAAAGGAAGATATGTAAACGTCTTACAAACATGTGAAAAAATCCTCAGCATCACTCAGCATCAGGGAAATGCAAATCTAAACCACATTGAGATATCATCTCACACCAGTTAGACTGGAAATTATCAAAGGACAGAGGATAACAAACCCTGACAAGGATGCAGAGAAAAGGGAATCCTCCTACACTGTTGTTAGGACTGTAAATGGTGCAGCCATTATGGAAAATGGTTTGGAGTTTCCTCAGACAACTACAGATAGAAATGCCATATGACCCAGCTATTCCATCGCTGGGTGCATACTCAAAGGAATGGAAGTCATCATGCTGAAGAGACAGCTGAACTCCCATTTTATCACAGCTCTATTTACAATAACCAATAGTTGGAACCAACTTAAATGTCTACCATTGGATAACTGGGTAAGGGAAATTTGGTATATATACACAATGGAATACTACTCTGCCGTAAAAAGAATGAAATGATGCCATTCACAGTAGCATGGATGAACTTAGAGAAAATCGTGTTTAGTGAAATAAGCCAGGCACAGAAAGAGAAATACTGCATGTCCTCATTTATAAGTAGGAGCTGAAAAATAAACAAATAAAGAAAGAAAGATACAACAATCACAATAATACATTAAACTTTCAAAAGGAGAGAACAGAACTGAGGTCACCAGAGGTGGGAAAGGGGGAGGAAGAAGGTGGTTAAGGGAGGAGGTGGTAAAAGGCCACAAGAAATGATTACATTGTACAATGTTGAATATCCTCTTTACCTTGATTTGAGTATCACATGTTGTACACAGGTGCAGCTCTGTACCCCACAGAAATGTA